>NW_017299985.1:18863-34881 GCF_001594075.2 Trachymyrmex cornetzi
CAGCTCCCTCGCCCTGCGGGTACCCCCCTACCCCTCACCACCCCTCGTTGCCCCTGGGTTAGAACCGGCCTATATAACCTACTAGCGTGGAGCTCTTGTAAGAACTCCCCCCTCCTCGTCTTCGTTATTATTTCCATCACGGAAATCCTCAATCCCTAATTTCCCTTTTCTCTCGATTTCAAATATCCACCGAACCCCTTCCCCCGAATACTTTCACCATCGATTTCGTAAACGCAGGTCTGGGTACCATTAGAAATGCCATAAATGGCTACCCTAGCGAAGCCCTTACACCAGTGTACCTTCCTCACTCCCCCCATCCTTTCCTAGTCATCGTAGCCTTTTTTCTAAATTTCCATCCCTCTTCCTCAATCATAATCAACGAAATTAACTAATAACATAACATGTATTGCCTCTCCGCCATCGCACACACATATGCACTTAGATTCACGAATTAATTCAATAGCGGCACAAATGTTTTTATATTAATTATAATTAACCACTAATCGTAGCGCTCTACAGTTAATCATGTCTAATTGTCGAGCTTTTTAACATATATGTAAACTTAATATTCATGTGCCTTATTGCTCATATTTTAGCATTATATTCTTATTCAAAAATTGTAATTTTTGTTAGTAATAAAATAGAACTTTATTAAGATGATAAATATCCATTCATTCTAAAAATCAAAAAACCTCGTACTCTCGCCATTTCCCAAAGATCGCACCTGGTCGACTCCCGTTATAGGGATTCCCGAGTTATAAGGATTCATTTCCTTGACTCGAAATTGGACCGACGTACACACTGCTCAAGGAAACAGATGTTATAGCGTCCCTTCAGGACCCTGACCCATATTCCGGAGCGATAGGAAGTGCTTTCGACTCTCAGGTATTCGCCGCTGCGCGTATACCTGTTAAATAAAGTCTAAGCGTCTTTTCCTCTCCAACTCCATCCTTGTCTCTCCCGTTTAAACTTATTTCCAAGGGCTTGGACGTAACACAATATAGGTATGGAATTATCTATGACCAAAACTGAGCACATTATTTTCTCTGACAAAAGATTGCAGTTCTCTGATGTTCTGTCGGTTCATAATGCAAGGCAGAGAGTTGAAACAGTGAGTTCTGTGAAATTTTTGGGAATCACTTTAGACATGAAGCTGGGAGGCAAGGAACATTTGGCACAATCATACAAAGGGGCAAAGTCATAGCCGGCGTTGTCGTTTCAATCGTTTCACGCGAATCAAGCACCCCGAACGTGAGAGGCAAGGGGACTAACGCGAATCAAACACCCTGAACGTGAGAAGCAAGGGAACTTACCCCATCTGGCAATTAAGCACCCCAATGGGATGAAATTATCGTCACATCCATGTCGTTCATCCTAATTAATGCTAAGCACGGGAAAATGCATGCAGTTTATCTGGACCTGATTGAGCATCAAACATAATCAGTTCAGTTAACAAATAGAAATAATAACATTGTATATGTAATTCCGACTTCCTTTCTCCATTCCCATGTACGCCCGTACGCAAGTATGCACTCACGTATACACGAGATTAAATCCGATTAAGTAACCTCTACACCCTGCACTTCTTGGGAAATGCTAATGCCGGCAATACTGTAACTTTCAAGCCTTATAACTCGAAAAGTACTTTATGAAAAAACATTTCATTATAGTGTTTTGGAAAGCTCTCGAGGTGTGCTACAAGAATATGCGATGAAAAATATTTAAATTCCATTTAAAAAATTCAAAGTGACATTGCTCTGACCTTGGTGAAGCCACCCAAGGTCATACTGATCTGATCACTGAATATATCATTTAGAACCCCACAACTTTTGTCTGAAACGTTTCTTTCTAAAATGCTCTGCTTCTGAGATAAAAGGGGTGGACGGGTGGTCTGGGACACCCGGTATAATTCCACTGCAATCGACTCGCCACTCACCTCTCTTTCTTCTCAATCTAAATGACTCGCCAAGTAAAATGACCAAGAAACAAACCACTATTTATTGCAGATAAATAGATATCTGCAATAAATCAGCCTAATTTAAAAAATTTTAAAAAGGGAACAGAAAACTGCTATGTCCACGTCGTTGTTCCTGGGTTACGCTAAAAGTAGTTTCTTGAGAAGTAATTAATGAGTAATTAAAAATGAGAAGTTTTAAGACTAATTTCGAGTATTAACAATGAAAACGTGGTATTTTTATTGTTAATGTATTGCAGAATCGTAAGCATGTGTTCTCAGTAAGAGAAATCGAAGAAATTGAATTTCGTCGATTACAGCGCCATCTATTATGAATCGAGAAAAATGTTTCAGATAAATCGTATGTGCTTTTAGCCAAAGATTCCGAATATGCAATAAAAAGTAGGGATTCCCATTTAAGATTTCAAACTTGCCCCCCTCACCGCCCAGGGGGCGGGATGGGGGGCTGATTTTAACGTCAGTGTATGTCACCCTCGGAATGATGAAATATTGATTCTTAACATTTTTTCTTAGTGTGCTTATTTTTCGAGATATTTGAAAGTTTCTGATTTAAAAAATCACCCTGTATATATATGGGGCGTTCTCTGTTAAATTGATTCAATTCACACACATCACACTTAGTAGTTAGTAAGGAAATACAACACACATCACACTTAGTAGTTAATAAGGAAATATGGAACCATTATAATATTGCAACTTTGGGTTCAGTTATACAAATTTAACCTTAATTCGACTCTCTTTATTTACGAATACCACCTCCTCGTATTTATATTGCCGACTAAGATTGCACTTGCTCTTGTCCCCGACTATTTGGATTAGTTTCCAAGGCCGAAAAGAAAGGGCATCGAACGCACTGGCCCATATGAGATAGAAGAGTGCCCCTACGGCGCACTGAACCATTTCCCGGCCTTTAGCGTGTGCGTTCGCCTCGAGGTCCGCTCAGCGGAGCATCGACCTCGAGAGAGGCTTTCGTTTCGTCCTGCCTGAGACCCCAGCTCTACCAAGTGGCCAAGGGACGAAGTGAAGTACCTACCGTTGAGTCGGTCCATCTCCTAGCTCCCCTGCGGTCCGGAGCTTGGACCGACGATACGGTGGTTCGGTTCGCGTTACGTTCACCCCCTCAGTTCCATGCGTGCGGAACTTGGACGTAACAGGTCCAAGAATAGATCCTTGAGGTACCCCTGAAGGAACTGAGAGAGATGAGGAAAATGAAGAATATGGATTATATATAAAAACACGCTGGGATCGACCTGCAAGGAACAATTGAAGCAACAACAGAGTTTCCTGAGATAACCCATACATGCAAAGTTTGGCAAGGAGGAGACCGTGACTAACTGTCTCAAAGGCTTTCGTGAAATCGAGAGCAACGATAGTCTTAAGATATTCAGAATCAAAGTTCCTCAGTACGAGAACTGAGACAAAGAGTAGCTCAGTTGTGGTACTATGTGACCTACGGAAGCCCGATTGGCACGAAGGGATGATCTCAGCATTGTTAACAAACGCATATAACTGCTGAAAGCAGATATATTCTATTAACTTCGACAGGAAAGGGGGAAGAGAAATAGGACGGAAAGATGAGGGAGAATAGAAATCACGATTTTTGGTAATTGGAATAACAATCGATCGCTTCCAGGAAGAGGGAAAGATATTATTAGATAGAGAGAAATTTAAAATGTGAAGCAGAGGATCAAAACAATGAGGAAGACAAAGTAAGACTACACGACCGGAGAGGTTGTATGGTCCAGCAGAAGTAAGTCGAATGTATTAAAAAATGTTGTATAATTGACTGGAATTGATTGAGGTGAAATTGAACCTCTCAGGAACATCACAAGAGGAGGAAAGAAGGTGACCAATGATATCGTTAGAACAAGAGTAGATGAGGGAGTCGACAAAGTGATTATTTAAGAGAGAAGGATCTTGGAAATGGACAGGTATCGTTCTGGAGGCAGATCTGTTTCCTCCAAGCGTTGATAAGTTACGCCACAATTGACGAGAGGAGTTGGAGGAGAGGGAGGAGGATAGGAACGGCTTCTTTTCACGACGGATGGCACAGGTCACATCGTTGCGCAGAGCCTTGTAGCGTTGCCAATCCTCGGCTGACTTTGTGCGTCTAAATTTAATAAGAGCGCGGCGTTTCAACGTAATAAGTCTCTTGACAGTTGAGCTCAGCCAAGGAGCGGACGAACGGGCGACACATTTGAAGCGTAGAGGAGCAAGACAGTCAAATATAGATATGAGAGTGGAGGAAAAGTAAGAGACCATTTCGTCCACATCCGAGGCAGCATATAAAGGAGACCAATCTATACAATCAAGTTCCGAGGCAATAGCATTAAGCTGAATCGCACGAATATCCCGCGACAGTAATGTACGGCCACGACGCAAATACCCCCTCACACTCAGCGCGGCGTATACCGCGAAATGACCGCTGATACTCACAGCATCGCTCACAACACACTCAACGACGTCAACGCTATACGAAATCATAATAAGATCAAGAATCGTTGCCGATTCTCCAGTCACTCGCGTTGGCTCATCGATAAGCTGTCTGAGATAGAGCTTAGACGCAACATCGCACAGGTGCCGAGCGTGACAATTCTGATGGGTCAAGCATATTGACATTAAAAAATCTCCGAAGCATATAATTGAATCGGCGCTACAGGCAATATTATACGGACAGGATTCGATAAAACGCAGATCAACAATCGGAGCCCGAGGGAGGCGATAAGCGCACACAATTGCTACCCTCTGATGATTCAGGTGAAGGGAAGCAGCAATGATGTTAGTGAGTACGCCATCCGGAGGGACGTCAAGGTCGATCGGGGAAAAAGAGATAGAGCTGTCGATATACATCGCAACACCCCCGCCGCGAGAGCCGGAGGATCTGTCGGAACGAATGCAAGCGTAGTTTTCTATGGATATCAGACCAGAGTCATCCGTATCGCGAAGCCACGTCTTCCCGATCGCCAATACGTCCAACCGTAAATACGCAATAACATCCTTCACGGAAACGAAATGTGGTAAGAGTGAACGAACATTCGAATACGCAACCCGAAGGGTGCGGTCGCAAGAGTCATGAGAAGAAAACATATTCAGGCGAGATGAGTCAGCAGGGCGTCAGTGAGATCCAGCGCTCGGATCCACTCGATGAGGTGGCGAAGTCGAGCGTAGGAGCCCAGTGACAGTCCCGCCCGCACTAACACACGAGAGTATTGATTCGTGAGAGGTAAAACGACATGACGGCGCGCCGTCGACAACCCTGAAATATGTGACCCTCCTCCGCATCCACACATACTTGACATTGCTACTCTCAGCAAGTTGACGAGCCTCAGAAAATGCACGCCGCTCCGATCTAGTAGAGCGCTCAAGTAGGGAGACCCTGTCGGCAGGCCATGCACCGCGGACATCAGAGGCAGCAAAACCAGACCGACGATGAGCCCTCGCGATCAGTTCATTCCTCTTAGCTATCGTGGTGAATTTAACGATAAGCGGGTCGGAGGATGAAGACCGACATGGGATTCTAAAGACCTTCACCACCTCCGAGGGCGCCAGCGACGCATCAAGCGATCGAGCAACCAGCAATACAGCCTCCATCCGCTCTTCAGATGCCATCTTCGGAAGGCCAAATATAATGAGCTCGTGATCCCTCTGCTCATTCATCAAGTGTTCAAATCGTGCAGTTAAGACATTAGGAGGAGCAGCACCAGCAGCAGCAACGAAACGCCCGGCACTCATGGCCTCCTCCAAACGGGCACAGCGCTATTCAAGGGCAGTTTGCCTCTCCGAGAGAGAAGCAAGTCCTGCAGCCAAGCCTTCCGCCACCGTAGAAAACTGTCCGACAACCTCCTCAACATCACGCAGCCGACTTAGAGCATCCCCGAATCCATCGATCCTAGCACTCAAAGCGTCCAGTTTTAGTTCCAGGCGATCTACAAAGCCAAGATCAGATTCGAGACTCGCAAGTCTGTTATTCAATGCAGTTAGTGATGACTTAACTTCTGCAAGATAGACTTCGGACGTCCCCGACGGACCCGGCGAGTCGTCACGACATAGATGTGCAGGCGGGGATGAAAAAAGCGGAGCAGCAGAGCCTATTCAGACGCAGCCATCTCAACCACGGATAAAGATGAACCCTCCTCAGAAGCAGAGCCTGTGGCACCTGAGCCATCAGGGGGCAAGCCGTTGTCAATCCCACAGAATGTGCATCTACGCGAACGCGGTATGAAACGCTTGCACCTGCAGCAGGTCGGCTGACTCATGACGATCAAATATAAAATCGTTTAACGGTATTCTAAATGTTCAAAAATATATACAGGGTTGACCGAATAACGACTTACAATAACAAAACAGTACAACGATACGGGCATACACAGAACAGACAAAAAGTAGTACAGAGATAATTATAAAAAGAACATGTATAAAATTCATTCGATCATATGATAAATCAGACACGAAAAAATTGATGAAAGCAAAAAGAATAATGATAGCGCAAGCTCCGAATATAATCGAAATAGACAATATAATCGCAGAGACACTTATCGATATTAATGCACAACAATGTGACGTTATTTAATACGACGCAACATTTTTACAAAGAAAAGAATCACATTACTCACTAAGAACATCCAGCATGCCGACCGCACCGGCGATGCACTTGAATGCACGGAATCGAAGACTTACTTGCAATCGACTGCGAGAATATATCAAAAACAATAGGAAGCTACTGCGAATCCGGAAAAGATAGCCGGAGCGGGAGCGACAGGCCGAGGTGTTGACAGGTCGAGCGTACAAACAAGAATCCAATAATGTACATATATACAATAACCTAGTAAATACAATGTTACATGTAACGTACATGTAACATGCAATGCAATTATAATTATATATTATTCACTAATAATGTTTTTTTATATGTTACAACATTGTTAGAATTATAAATGTATGTTTGTGCGATGTGAATACACGCACAATATAATATACAATAATATCAAGAATATAGAAGGACAAATTAGAGTCAAGTTCAAATATAATATATGTGTAACACGTTAAAAATTTTTACATTCCAATAAATTGATATAAAAATATAAATATAATTTAAAAAATATGAATATAATTTAAAAACCTTAATATTATATACATTGTGTTACATTACATGTTTCGGCATCATAATTGTGCCATCATCAGATGCTTCGGATTCGCAGAATAGAAACGCATTAAAGAAGTCAATATTAAACGTTACAAAGGATGTATTGAACTAATGTAACTATATGTGATCCGCCTCTTATGTAAATCAGATGCAACACCATAAACGGAGATAATATACAATGTATGTATTATGTATGCGAGTTACCATCAGCGGTCATTAGCTATTACCGACGCGAACCTTAGCGTTATCATCGAGGCGCTATCCGTCTCGGGTGTTAGTTCCTCTCTCTTCTTTATCTTTTGATCGGATAAATAAATGAAACTATCTAAGTACACCGGACTATTCTTTAAATCAATACATTCCTTAAAATATAATAAGTGAATACATAAAAGTATGTATACATAAAATTCTAATATTGCGTATGAATAGATAATATCTGCATGATTATATCAACATGAGTAACTTTTATCTGTTTATATAATGCGTGCGTGTGTGTGTGTGTTCACATAGTATAATTACATTCAATTTTCTATATTGGATATATAAGTTGACATGTCAGTAATGTAAGTACTATAAGTATCTATCTTTTTTTATTAAGAGCAAAAAGAGATACATCATGTACGTGCATTGTCGTATTTATTTATTGATAATATATTATCCTAACCTAAAATGGCATGCATAGCCGACGAAACAGCAGTTCAAGATTACTTTCGACGATTCGATTGGGCATTACAGCTAAGTAAAATTCCGGAAGAATTGCATGCCAACTATGCTCGCGTTCATATGGGTACTGAATTAAATAACGCACTTAAATTTCTAGTTTCTCCGCGTCAGCCAGAAGAACTATTATATAATGAATTGCGTTCGGTACTTATTAACCATTTCGACCGTACTCGAAACAAGTATGCCGAAAGTATTAAATTTCGTCTGATTGTCCAACAAAAAAAGGAAAGCGTCGCTAATTTCGTCTTACGCCTCAAACAAGGCGCTGCTCATTGTGAATACGGCGAATTCTTAGACAGAATGTTGATAGAGCAATTACTACATGGACTCGAGTCGCGCGAAATGTGCGACGAAATCATTGCAAAAAAGCCAGCAACCTTCGCGGAAGCATACGAAATCGCAAATACACTCGAAGCAACGCGTTACACGATAAACGTAGTCAAGACGGCCGAAGCAGCTGAACTAACGGAAAAAACGCATAAAGTTAAGCATACTTCATTAAAAACAAAGCATAATAAACGATCCACGCATTACAGATCACTATCACGTAACAGAAGTCAGCAACGGAATCAGTCTAGTAATACGCAAGGAAACAAATCCAATGGTGCCAACCTCCATCCATGCCAAGGATGTGGAGAATTACACAGGCGTGACAAATGCCCATTTCGGAAAGCTCTTTGCCATAAATGCAGCAAACATGGCCACATTGCCAAGGTATGCAGAGCAGGGAAAGCAGTTCAAGCTCTTCAAAATACAGATCAAGTGGTCCTCCCGGCAGAACACGTCGATACTTTACAAACATTCAGCAAAATCGAAGAAATTCAAGTAACAAAATCCATAAGTAAGCAAATGATTACAGTTAAGATCGACGCAAATTGTCTATGGAACTTGATACAGGAGCACCATGTAGTATAGTCAACGAGAAAACATTACGTTGTATTAAACCCGAATGCACGTTACTCAATTCGGATAGGAAATTTGCTAGCTATACGGGTCATCACATTGATTGTATCGGTTATTTACCAGTGAATGTTACATTGGGTACAACAACGTGCAAGTTCAATTTATACGTTGTTAAAGAGCCTTTTGACACTCTCTTGGGAAGAGAATGGATAGGAGAACTTGCTAAAGAAATTAATTTCACTGAATTATTCTCCGCTTCAAATAAAATTCATTCGTTAACCGCTGCACCATCTCAATTGTCTGCAAAACAAAAAAAAACAACTGGATCAACTATTGACCCGTTACGAGGATATTTTCAGCGACAAACCAGGTAAATTAATAGGACCTCCAATTACCGTTCACTTTAAACCTGGGGCTACGCCAGTTTATTCCCGTGCACGTGAAGTACCTTTAGCCTTTCATGATAAATATGCCGAGGAGATTGAAACCAAACTCGTATCCGGATATTACGAGAAAGTCGAATTTTCAGAATGGGCTTCTTCAACGCACATTGTGGTCAAGAAGAACGGAAAAATCCGTGTCACAGGCAACTACAAACCAACCCTTAACCAACACATCATTATAGACGAACATCCTATTCCGAAACCTGAGCACCTATTCAATAGAATGAAGAACGCTAATATTTCATCTCCACATTACAGATGCCTATACGCACTTACCGGTGGATGAGAAGTTCGCTCACGCGTTGACATTAAATACACCGACACATGGGTAATTCGTCCCAAACGCTCGGTTTACGGCGCGGCTAATATACCAGCGATTTGGCAGCGTCGTATTGAAAAAGTCCTACAGGACTACTTCCTAATGTGCTTAATTTCTACGATGATATATTATTGTTCGCTGAAGGATTTGATAACTTGATGTTAATTCTAGATAGAACACTGGAACGACTACAATCACATGGCCTTCGCCTTAATCGTAATAAATGCAATTTTGCTTCTCCGGTAGTTGAATTTCTGGGTCATAAGATTGACTCCCGCGGAATACATAAATCAGATAAACACATCGAAGCAATTCGAGACGCACCAAAACCAGCTACCAAAGAAGAACTCCAATTATTCTTAGGAAAGGCAACTTACTACAATTCTTTTATTCCAGATTTAGCGACGAGAAGCCGACCACTGAGGAACATGCTTATTACTGAATCTTTTAAATGGTCAGCAGATGCTGAGGAAGCTTATGATGACATCAAGAATACACTAATCTCTCCTCAAATTTTGATGCCATACGATCCAGCCCTTCCATTGGTATTAGCGACAGACGCAAGCAAGATAGGATTAGGTGCTGTCCTATCGCATCGACTTAAAAACGGGCCAGAACGCCCAATAGCTTTTGCCAGTCGCACATTAACTCTTACGGAACAACGGTATCCTCAAATTGATAAAGAGGCACTAGCAGTAGTATGGGCAGTACAAAAATTTTTCTATTACCTATATGCACGGCAATTCATATTAATCGTTGATAATAAGCCTCTCACGCAAATTTTGCATCCAACGAAATCATTACCAGCATTATGCATTAGCCGCATGGCGAATTACGCTGAGTATCTTTCGCATTTTTTAACGTAGAATTTAAGCCAACGAAGGCTAACGCAAATGCCGACTACTGCTCCCGTATGCCATTACCAACTACAACAGAGACCGTTCATGAAATAACAACTAAACATGACGTAACAATCCAGGATGAATTTAATGAATTCGCGTTGTGCCAGATTAAACAATTACCAGTCCGCGCAGAGCATATTGGACGAGAGACACGAAAAGACCCAGAGCTAGGCAAAATCGTCCAACTGTTTGAGTCAGACAAGGACTTGGCTCGCGCTGGCTACAAAGCTCCAGAGAACAAATATACTCTAGTAGCCAACTGCTTATTATTTGAACACCGAGTTGTCATTCCAATTTCTCTACGAGATACGATCTTAAGTGACCTGCATGCATCTCATATAGGCATAGTTAAAATGAAAGGTATCGCTCGCTCTTTCGTTTACTGGCATCGACGCAGCTATTGAACAAGTCGCCAAATCGTGCGCTAAATGCGCCAGACATGCACATTTACCGCCCAAAGGTAAAGGTCATCACTGGGAATATCCAAAAGGACCATGGGAGCGAATACATGTGGACTATGCAGGACCAGTCGCAGGCACCATGCTGCTTATTGTCGTGGACGCTTACAGCAAATGGCTGGAAGTGAGAGCGACCCATTTGACCACAGCAACGGCAACGATTGCGATTTTAGATAATATTTTTGCATCATATGGAGTTCCCATAACAATCGTCTCAGATAACGGAACCCAGTTTAAGTCTGTGGAATTCGAGTCGTTTCTACAATCAAGTGGAGTCAAATATCACAAATGCACAGCGCCGTATCATCCCGCAACGAATGGCCAAGCCGAGCGTTATGTACAAACGGTAAAGGATACGCTTCGCGCAATGTCCACTACACCAGGATCGTTGCAATCCAACCTTAACCAATTTCTCCGGCAATACAGGAAGGCTCCGCATTCAACAACGGGTCAGTCACCTGCGCAGTTATTCCTTGGTCGTAACATACGTACCAGAATTGATTTAGTGCGACCAGACGATATACATACGAAAATCTCGGAAAAACAACAAGTCATATTAAATTCCTCATTTCGAGAATTTCAACCTAAACAAACAGTAATGTTCTTATCAAGTAACCCGCATATGGACAAATGGGTTAAAGGCAAAATCATCGCACGTCTAGGTGATTTGCATTACGAGATAGACTATAAAGGCAACCACTATAGGAAACACGTAGATCACATCCGAGCTTATACTGAAGAAGAGGTTAAGGATCAGTCCGACAACGTTAAACCACTGAGGCAGGATGAGCCCCGTCGAGTTCACTTTTATGATAAACAAGTTTCTATTATTCCACAGGCTAAGTTGCAGGGACCATCAATATCGCCAAGGCCGCCTACGCCACAGAGACCATCTACTCCAATGGAGCAATGTTGGACTCCACCGATGACACCGTCTCCGCCCAGGTCTCCACCAAGGTCGCCGCCACGCCAAATGCGATCACCTCTAATTCCACGACGATCTACAAGGCCCCATCGTCCTCCTCAACGCTATGCACCAAGCTAACAATATTTTGAAGGTTGTAAACCATTTCTATATTATTGTATTTCTCAATCACGGAGAGGGGAAGAGTATTATGTATGCGAATTACCATCAGCGGTCATTAGCTATTACCGACGCGAACCTTAGCGTTATCATCGAGGCGCTATCCGTCTCGGGTGTTAGTTCCTCTCTCTTCTTTATCTTTTGATCGGATAAATAAATGAAACTATCTAAGTACACCGGACTATTCTTTAAATCAATACATTCCTTAAAATATAATAAGTGAATACATAAAAGTATGTATACATAAAATTCTAATATTGCGTATGAATAGATAATATCTGCATGATTATATCAACATGAGTAACTTTTATCTGTTTATATAATGCGTGCGTGTGTGTGTGTGTTCACATAGTATAATTACATTCAATTTTCTATATTGGATATATAAGTTGACATGTCAGTAATGTAAGTACTATAAGTATCTATCTTTTTTTATTAAGAGCAAAAAGAGATACATCATGTACGTGCATTGTCGTATTTATTTATTGATAATATATTATCCTAACCTAAAATGGCATTGGACGTAAGAAAAAAGTGCTACTACGACTTCGTATCGATATAACTATTAGTAAAAAATCTGTACTTTATGTATATTACAGATTTTTAGTACTGGTTTTATATATATTGGAACGCGACCTACATTGCATGTGTATAATACCACTGTATTTCTAAGGCACGATTCCACAAATATAAGATTAACTTCAATCCCGGTTTATTTTTCTCAATTCTAAAATTGGAAAATTTTCCAAAATAAAATAAATCTTACATTTGTGGGATCGAGCCTAATACATGTTTTTGTCCCCGAGCAAGATGGTAATGTAAGAAACGGAATAAAAATATCGATAATTAATCGAATTTCCTGCATGATCATCTTAATTCAGAAGGCGTAAGCATCTTATAACATACATTGGAAATGAAAACTTGTAATATCGACCTTGATTAATTTCGACCGTCGCTCCAGCATCCCCTTAAGGACGTCTGCAGTTAGCCTATAAAACTAATAGTTCCCGGAGTTTACCACGAGGAGGTTGCAGTACGTTTTTAAACTCCATATTTTCGGGGCTTTTTTAACGTGAGTCCCCTCGCCTCTCACGTTATGTATTTATCATCGGGGTGCTTTTTTAACATGAGTCCACTCGCCTTTCACATTAACAAACTTCTCACATTAACAGAAGAGAATTAATTAATTCTTAATCATCGTCATTATCACTTTCAATGACTGGAATGGAATTATCTTTTTAAATATATCACTGAGTATTTCTGCCGGCTTAAAAATTTTTGATAAATATCTTGCATAAGATAAATAATATATTATTGCGGCAATATGGGAGCAACAACCAATTGTCCGTCTGCCATTAGCACACTCACATGCATAATGAATCACACACTGATACTATTTGATTTGAATCTCAGGAAATATCTATATGTTGCACGAGAAATATGTCGGGATGGAACTTTTAGTTTAAGAACATTTTTCTAATCTATGACATATTTTATATTTAATTTACCATTTTTATCTACCATCTCTACCAAATACAACACGGCTTGAGAGTTGATACGAACCGGTAAAGAAAATCTTCATGTCTGTTTCTGTCATTTTCGGAAAATCCAAAAGATTATTACATGTAATATTTTTGAAAAGGAGTTTTCGGCGAAACCACCCTTTTTCTTTGGCCTCAATCAGAAATACTCAGCGACATGTTTAAGAAAGGTAATTCCATTTCAATCATTGAAAGTGATTAGTGACGATGATTAAGAATTAAATAATTCTTTTTGTTGATGTGAGAGGTTTGTTAATGTAAGAGGCGAGGGGATTCACGTTAAAAAAGCATCCCGATGATAAATACATAACGTGAGAGGCGAGGGGACTCACGGTAAAAAAGCACCCCGATGATAAATATATAACGTGAGAGGCGATGGGACTCACGTTAAAAAAGCACCCCGATGGTAAATACATAACGTGAGAAACAAGGGGACTCACGTTAAAAAAACATTCCGAAAATATGGAGTTTAAAAACGTACTGCAATCTCTTCGTGGTAAACTCCGGGAACTATAAGTTTTACAGGCTAACTGCAGACGTCCTTAATGGAAATATGTAATATTATATATTATTATATTATAATGTTCACTGAATAAATGTGTAGGCAACAATAAAATCTTTGTCTCTATCAATTTACTTGGCAATTAAACATTGCAACACTGCAATAAGGTTAGTATATATTATAGTACCATGGCAACAGCCGCCATGCGTCGCAGCGAGCCGGAGCCGCGGTCGCCCAGTCGGCACGGCGTTGCGCGAATAATTGTTTTTTTTAAACATGTTCTATCACTCCGATCAATTTAAAAAAATATATGTTAAAGTAGAGAGTCTACAGATTATTTTTATAAAGTATAAAAGTGGTCACTCAAAAATGTCAACAAAAAAAAAAATTCATGAAAAATTTTTTAATGGTTTGTTTTCAATTAAAAAAAATTTTTTTCTACTTATCTAAATGATGTTTACAACATAAATTTTTTTCATTAAACAATAAAACGGTTGGGCATATGCCACACACTAGATCTTGTTAGTGAAATACCATTAATATATTCGTATATAGAATTAAAAGAATTACAATAATTATATCAGTTACAATAAATCAAAGTATAAACGTTTCGGCCCTGAATGTGGCCATCTTCAGTATAAATAAACATAATATATAAAATTATAAAGATATAAATAATTACGCAATAACAGTTACAATTAGTAGATATAATAAAGTATTTAAGTTGTCAAAGTATAAAAAACTCAATTAATATTGTTGAGTATTTAGTCGTGTGATGAAATTATCGATTGATAAAAAATCTTCCAATGTAAAATATTATTTACAAGGATCGTTAACATTAAGATATAATTGCCAAACTAAAATGTATATGCTTAATTAGATATTGTCATAACGATATAAAAACAAAATTAGAAAGTGTAAAAACTGTAATCTCACCTATATCTTGAAAACTCGTAACGGAAGATTCGATCGTGGAAGATATATCCTTATCTCGTTATTCTTATATAAATTGTCGTAAAATGTTCCCTCAAGTTGAACTCAGAGATATATATATATATATATATACAACTCAGATCAGAAGACATCCAAATTTAAAGAGAAGGGGAAAAAATGTGATGTGAGAAGGAAAAACATTATATTGGGGCAAAAATAGGAAGAGCATTTACATAAATGAATGACAAAAATTTATTATTATACAATTAAAAATATGTAATAAAAAAAGAAAAGAAATAAAGTTAAGAAAAAGATTGAATAATAGGTAGATAGATGTTAGGTAATTTTTCTGTATCGTTCTGATTGTTAATACCATTTCCCTGCTTTTTGATATGAATCATTTCCGAGATAGATCTTTTATAAAATGAACAAAAAATCTAAAATATTAATATTTTCCCAATCTATCTGATGACCATACTGAAGTTGATGCAGAGAAACAACAGAATGATTATTAGATTTTCTAATGTCGGCTTTATGTTCTTTAATTCTAGTTTTTAATTTTCTTTTTGCTTGTCCGACATAAGAGCAATCGCAATTATAACAATTAATTTTATATACAACATTGTTATTATCCATCTTATCCAACTTATCCTTCCCTGTTTTAATAAATTTATTTAAACTATTAATGGGTTTATATGCTATATTCAAATTATAATTTCTGTACACATTTTGAAATTTTTCTGTTAAGTTTTTAACATAAGGTAAAGTGCAATAAATTTTAATATTACTATTAATCAAGTCTTTATGATTCGTTTGCTTCAATTTATTATTATGACTAAGTGACTTAATTCTATTATTAATTGTGTTAAAAAGAAAATCCAAAGGATACCCATTATTTAATAAAGTGTTAATCATATTAGAAATATTTAATGTATGAATTAGGATGTGAAATATTTAATGTATGAAAATTAGGATGTGAGAGATATATAATTCTATCGATTAAGGAAAAAATAACTCCTCTTTTAAGGCATAAAGGATGATTGGAAAGAAAATTTAGAAATCTCCCTGAATGAGTAGGTTTCTTATATAAGT
>NW_017299985.1:35229-35639 GCF_001594075.2 Trachymyrmex cornetzi
CAAATCTGGATTTAAGGGTCTGCCATTAAGTTTAGAAACTAAATCAAAACTATTTTTTATAAACCCAAATTTTGATTTCTTTAAGCTATTGTGAATAGAAGTTTTTAAGTAGTTAGCCAATGGAAAAGTGGGACTATTAATACAACTTACGATTAATCTAAGAGGAAAATTAGTTTTATGGATTTTCGGCAGCCCATAGACTCTAGGAAGAACTCCATCAGTCAATAACAATCTTTTATATAGATTTTCATTTATGTATTTTTTATTTTTTAGATTGATTAACAGACTCCTAATATCATTAGTTAATTTATTTAGTGGATCTTTATTTAATGATGAATATGTGCTATTGTCAGAAAGTAAATTGTTCATTTTTTCTTTGTATTCATTATAATTCAATATTACTGTGGTAT
>NW_017299985.1:35959-37174 GCF_001594075.2 Trachymyrmex cornetzi
TTATTTTAATAGAATGTGGATATCAGAAAATATTAGAATTAATAAAAAAATTAATAATTTAAAAATTAAATATAAAAAAACAATCAATTTGATTAATTATAAAATTGAACTTAATTCTCCTCAGAATGGTAATGATATTGCTAAATTAGAAGAACCTGTAAAAAATGTTATCAGGAATGATACTATTTCTATTTTAAAAAATTTACACACTAATTATAAATTAGATGATATTAATAATTTAAAAGGAAAATCAAGGTTAGTTAAAGAATTTATCAAAGATAATCCAAACATTCTCATAACTCGAGCAGACAAAGGTAATATACCACAGTAATATTGAATTATAATGAATACAAAGAAAAAATGAACAATTTACTTTCTGACAATAGCACATATTCATCATTAAATAAAGATCCACTAAATAAATTAACTAATGATATTAGGAGTCTGTTAATCAATCTAAAAAATAAAAAATACATAAATGAAAATCTATATAAAAGATTGTTATTGACTGATGGAGTTCTTCCTAGAGTCTATGGGCTGCCGAAAATCCATAAAACTAATTTTCCTCTTAGATTAATCGTAAGTTGTATTAATAGTCCCACTTTTCCATTGGCTAACTACTTAAAAACTTCTATTCACAATAGCTTAAAGAAATCAAAATTTGGGTTTATAAAAAATAGTTTTGATTTAGTTTCTAAACTTAATGGCAGACCCTTAAATCCAGATTTGAAATCAGTTTCATTTGACGTTGAATCAATGTATACGAACATTCCAATAGAATTAGCCATTGAAGGAATAGTGAAAAGATGGGATCTAATTGTGAATCATACAACAATACCACTTAATAACTTTATTAATTCTATTAAATTTATTTTAAACTCAACATATTTTCAGTTTGAGAAGAAGTATTTTAAACAGATATTCGGCATGCCTATGGGTTCTCCTTTATCGCCTATTATTTCTGATTTGGTTATGGAAGATATTGAAAGCAAGATTCATGCTACTATTGACATTGATATACCTACGAGTATATACTACAGATATGTAGATGATATTTTCTTAGCACTGCCCAAAGAAAACATTAATCAAACTTTAGAAATTTTTAACTCTCAACACAATCGAATTAATTTTATATTAGAAGAAAATGATGATGGTAGTGTGAATTTTTTGGATATAACAATAAGAATAATAAATAATAAGATAATTTTTGACTTA
>NW_017299985.1:38381-46980 GCF_001594075.2 Trachymyrmex cornetzi
ATAATTATTGTAATTCTTTTAATTCTATATACGAATATATTAATGATATTTCACTAACAAGATCTAGTGTGTGGCATATGCTCAACCGTTTTTATTGGTTATTTATTAGCCACGTATTGAGGACAATTTTTTCATTAAAATTGGTACCGCCATTTCCGAAGAAAACCACTTTTTTTATTTCGCTTTACCCCTCCATAACTCCCCAAAAAATGCAATTTCGAGGCTAATATTTGGGGAAGTTTTACAACTCGAGAATGCCAACTAATGACACTAATTTGAGCTCGATTGGTGTGGGAGCAGATATTACATGCTTATTCTGCTATGCCCTTTACGTCAAAGATTAAGAACCATATATAGAAAATTCTCTCTAAACACGTTCAGTTTCAGTAAATACAAAATCTAAACGCGGATCAGGGATCCTGAGTAGCTAAAAACTCACATTTCCAAACGCGCAAAAACAAGTTAAAGGGCATTTTCTCATCAACAACAGGAAGTGTTAAAATAAATGCAGGATGACAATAGTAGCTTTTAATTTTTTGCTAACGATCATAAAATTTGGGAAATACTGTCTAGACGAGAAAGCACGTTCAAGTATCTAATACAAGAGAAACCGGAGGTTGAAGAAAAAAGGGGGAAAATGTGAAAATTCGAATAAATCATAACCAAGTCGTTCGGAAGGGACGGTGAGTGAAATTCCCCTCTCTTCAAAACAGAGAAATTTAAACTAGACTCGCCAATGGGTGACCTAAAACCCTTAGAGAAAGTGAAGACATATCACCAATAAGTTTTCAAGAGATTGAAGTTTGTAGTGCGGGCGGAACAATTTTGAAAGTATTAAGTTCGCCAGTAATAATACGAGAAACAAATTTTCTACCAGAAGCGGAAAACTCCCACCAACCTGAATTCTTGATTTTCCAATTTAACACATCCCATCAAAGAACCACCTTCCAAAAGTCTCTGATATAAACGGTGGCACCGCGAGACTCGCTCTCATTATTTCTGCTCTTATGCTGTGTCTGATTTTGTCGCCTATTTTGTGTCTTATTCTGCTTTGTTGATTCAGTCAGTCAGTTAGTCAATCATATACATGGTTTCATCATGTATACAAAGTTTTATACGGCTATCGTTAAATAGCTTCTGCTTCATAAAAATCTTAGAGTCTGTGAGCGATCTTTTAGTTGAGTGATGAACCTCACCATATCTTTGGGCTCCGACATCTGAAGCGAACATTCCTACAGCAGAAAATTGTAAGTTTCATGGATTATCATTTACAAGGAGGTAATCACTAGCTGAAATATTGTCCCACAGCTTACATAATTTCATCTGATTACAAATAATTTTTTTCATTACTATGAAGTAATTTGGTAAAATATACGATTTTATTTAATATTATACAATGATTTCTCGTGGTTGCATATATAATTATCGGATTATACATAGAGATTTTATATAAATTTTATAATGATTTCGAGGATTCTGTCTCACGATTACATTAAGTGGTTACCCTCTCGATCATTTATTTGTTTCGAAATTAAACTAATTCGCTAAAGAGTAAATAATTCATTAGTTCAAATAATGTTCTTTTAAATGTCATTAATATCAACAGAATCGACGAAACAGACAATTTCTACGTTCAACACCCCGTCTTTCTAAGAGGCGTTTCCCAGGGTAGCCACCAAGTATTCACATCCCGGTACTACTTCCCCGATCACCTTACCCATATCTCGTTGCCGTAGAATTCATCTACAACCTTTTAAGACCCTACGAAATCAGAAATGCTATTACCGGCCAACCTTCTCACTCGTTCGTACCAGTGTTTCTTTCAAATTCCGCCTATACATATTTAGTTCCGATGAAATTCTTTTTATATTGTTACATTCTGCCCTCCGTAGGAATATAATTTTTGCCCTATTTTTTTGGCGTGTTGTCTTTTCGTTTCACGCTGAATTATTTTTCATTATTTAATTTTATATCGTCTATCCGAAATATTTCTATTAATTAATTGCGGATATTCCTAGCGAGAAACTTACTCGGCGTTGTATAATTCTATCGTGCCGACACCACGTGACACGTGTGTCGCGAGAGCTAATCAAAGCACCTGTGAGGCGCGTGCCGCGTGCTGATGTGTTGCAACGGAATTCTAGGCAGGATAATCCACGCGGAGTTAGGGAATCATTCCCATACGTTATGATCGCCATGTCATTATCGTCCTACACGAGATTTAGGAAAAATTCCTCACGTCTATAATCTCTCAAAATAAGAATAAGCTATCGCGCACCAATCACGGCCCGCGATGCGCGTATCGCTCGTCGCTCTGAATCCTTAGTAGGACTTCAGCCGCTCCGGCCAAGAATATTGTTAATTTCGGAGTCTCGCGTTATGTTTAATACATTTTTGTTCAGGTAACTATCTTTCGGCCGTTGTGGCCGCCTTAATTTAGCTTGAAACAGATAAGAAAACGCGAAATTGTCGCGTTAGCGAGCGTCGACCGATCAAGAGTCGGGGAAGGAGTAGCGTGGACCACGGAGAGGGACCCAAAATTTAATTTGCTAATAACTTGAGAATTCCATAAATTAACGCGAAACTAATTTGATTTCTCAGTTCTAAATTGAATTCGTGACAATCATGCCGAATTTTAGTCCGGCATGACCAAATACATAGAGAATGGACTGCGCGATCCGTATCTAAGTAGTGTATCAAATGTGGTCGTTTTTTTGGGCATGACTAATATTCAATGTGAAAAACCCTTTTTTTAAATTTGTCACGTATTACCAATTCCGTGAAATTCGAACTCCCCCTTTTTCCCGACTCGCGAGCGCCACCAACTGGCGCCTATATAAACGGGGCGAAAACCGAGTCCGGCGTCATTATTGATCAGTCACTTTTCTTGATCGAATCATTCTGATGAATAGATCGGAAGCCGAAAGGAATATCTCTCAATAATATCGCATATTTCAAAAGAAGAAAGTACGCATGGGTTAATTTATTTCAAGCTTTCCCTTTCCTATACCCCTCGGGCTGACCGCGCTTGTAGAAGCCGCTCAGTTTTCCCCCCCTTTCCTTCGGACTAATCGCGCTTGTAGGAACTGCTTAGGCTGTCACAAAGGCATAGAGAATAAATTGAACGATCCGTATCTAAGTAGTGTATCAAATGTGGTCGACAATAATGAGAAAGAGGGACTGTGGGAGACAGCCAATCTCCCTCTCATTCTCTCTTCCATTATATCGTTGAATGGAAAGAGATAGAAATGGTCGTCTGCCACGGTCCCTCTCTCTCATCCTTATCGATCATTTTGATACACGGATCGCGCAGTCCATTCTCTATGTCTTTGGTCTGTCCCTTCTCAGAATTGACCGCACTTGTAGGAGCTGGTCAATTCTTCCTTCCATTACCATCTGTTCCTTCAACAATTCTTTTAATACAATTAGTCAACTAACCGCATCGGTAACATAATAAAAATATTTTTTCGATAGAATGACCAAACGAGGGATCCGCGTCAACCTCAATATAACCAGCGTGTCAGCCAGTTCCGTATTAAATAAAAATTCAAACTTTAATATGGCGTTATATTCTACTTTTAATCAATCCATTCCTCCAGCACTCTCAAAGGATATGATATGATGAAACGGCTTGAATTGCTCGGATCCATCATAGATTTGTTTGCTAAATAAACGCTAATTGATTTGACATTTATTTCAATTATAATCTTTACTAAAGCATTAACGTTAATGACAATTTCAGCACATAATATATAAATTGCTCAGTCAAATAATTTACAATGCCTCATACCCATACAGCACAAGACGTCCATAGGACGTCCAAACGAGGTTCATTTTATGTCGATACATCCATGTTACAAACGTCCTATGGACATTCTTTTAGGGACATCCATAGGACGTCCAAATATATCTGGAGACACTGGTAGTGTCTCGGCGCTAAGCTACGCGCAGCGACACTACCGTGCTACTTTAAGCGAGCCGGCGAGTTGCGGCAGATCGAGATTATCGGATCTCAATAAGGGCTGAACCAATAAAGTTCTAAGTGTGCACAATCGATTGCAACCGCTCGAGATATATAATGAAAGTGTTTTTATTTTTTCTCTACGTGCTCTACGAGCGGACATATTGCGATGCAAAATACGAATCTGAAACTTTTATTAAAAAAAAAATTAAGAAACGCCATCGACGTTGTCGTCGTCGCCGCTACGGAGTGATGGGGGTATTGTTCTTTTGGAATTTTTGGCGAAAGAGGCAAACGTGGCGCAGGCAATGCATGGTCACATCACACATGTGTCTGCTTTCTGTGGCTGATGATGAACTAGTGTACACTTTTGGAATTAAAGTGAGATAATTTAGGTTAGGAAATCCGACACATCGATGGCATAGAGGAACAAGTAAGTGATTTTCTGCTTCTAAAATTACACAAATTAGACTTGCTCGACACGTTTTTGCACGAAATGAACGAATCTGGCAAAAAAATTTATCGCTTTACTCCGTGGACCGAGATATTAATCGTTACAATTGATGACTATTCAGGTTGAAGTCCGTTATATCGATGGCATAGAAGGACATGAGAACATGTAATTTAAGCTAGAATAAATATTTTATGCTTTAAAAGCACATTCTTTGTTTTAAAATTACAAATTATTTCCTATATGATTTTTATTTCTACAGCAGAGTATTTGTCTTGGTTAAATATTTATCTGTAAACCAGAAAATTTGTTTAACCCTCTATGCTATCGATGCAACAGATTTCCTAATCTGGATATCTGTCAACTTTAATTAGTAACAGTTAATAACTCGGTTCGCTGGGCAAAGCGACACATTTTTCGTGTAGTGCAAACATGCATCGAATGAGTCAATTTATCAACCTCGAGGAGGTGAGGAGGCTAAATTCAACAATTACCGAATGTTAATGTCTTGCATAAATCTATTTATTTAGTGCGTTATGATTCGACCTTGTACGTACATTATTATGTAACATGTAATGTATTTCCAGAATTTATTAACAGGTTTTCGGCATCATTACAATTCAATCAACTGTGAGACATCTGAGATGTGCAATGACACATATTGATCCACGTATGAAAGAAGATTCTCTACTTTTCTTAGATGTACTTGTACAAAATTGTAATAGTGCATTGGCGAAACATAGCCATAAAATATTATCTAACTTTTTGGGTATGTATTTGTAGGTTACGTAATGAAGATAGCCCTGTGGCATAATTAATAACAATGTTACGTTCCAAAATATTTACCTCTATTTTTTGTTAGCAACAAGAAACTTTGTACAGGTACATGATCGAATATGCCTCCGTTCGTGAATCTTGAACAAAGATATGATCTCGATAGATATCAATTTTGAGAAAGAAACCTTACCTAGATAATTTATTGATGCCACTAATGTCTGATATTTGGCTTGAAGTCCAGATGAGAAAGTCGAGAGTTACACAGAGATTATAATTTTGAGCGAAACAGCTGCATTATTGAAATATATTGTAATTATGCAATTGATTGTGGAATACATTGATACGTTAGATCAGGATGATTATAGCGTCGAACATATAAAACGTTTGTTTAAAGATACGTTTCATGATGCATATATAAAAAATTTCTTGTCGATGTTTCCTTGTGGTAAAGTAAAGCCTCTTATTAATGAATCCTGAAAATGTCAAAAAGATTTTTTTCAAATGGAATTTACGGAAGCATGTTTGAACAAAATTTGGGACTTTGTCAAATTCACATTTGGCTTACATTTAACTCTAACGAACAATTTCCCAAGTCTGTCAGGAGCTATTGCATATCCATTCTGAAGAATTATATGTAATAAACACAAGTAATGTTATTATCTAATTATTTTTATGTATGAGGCCTTTTTTACGAAATTCATTTTCAGGTATTATTGAAAATTGGTGCGACTCGTCGACTTTACCTCAACTGACTAAACTACTAAAAACTTTATTTTTGAAAGCTGAACCGGTTTGGTATAATAACTGTATTAATTTGAACCATACTTTAAGGCTGATTATTGAAGCATCTTCTCGTTTGCCTAAGACAGAATTGCAATCGCATTTGTATCGTTGGTGACATTATGTTGAACAGCAATTTAAATGAGTTGCACAGGTAATCGTTTTAAATAAAAAGTAAAAACTCTAAACGGTGGACGATTTAACACTCATTTAGGAATATGTGAGATAACGTACCTATAATTAACTTACAAGTGAACACAACGAGTGGTCCCCCTCCGATTTAAATGAGCTTTTAGTATGTTGTTCTATAGACAAAAATAAGAGACACGTATTTTTTATTCGTGCTGAGTCGCATATTAAAGGGGTGAAACCCTCCTTTGAAAGAAATCTGGTTTTTTTTTCGAAGCTAATATCTTCGAAACTATAAGAGGTAGAAAAAAATTTCTGGAATGAAAATTGAATGGTTGCAAGAGTATTTTATAACTATAGTAAAAAAAATTTTTTTAACTATTCATTTATTCTACACCCCCACCCTCTACCCTTATTTTCAAAAACTTTTTAATTTTTTATATGACCAAAATTAAAGAGCATTTTACGCTGAAAACAACGGTGTGTATGAAAATCACATTCCGCAAAATCATTTTTGAGATATGAACGAAAACGTCTCTGTATACGCGCTCCGTACCTACGTAATCGTCTCATACCGCGTTGGTTGCGCGATATAGCGGTAAAGGCAAATACAACACAGTTTCCCACAATGCAGTACCAATACAGTAGTGATTATTGGAAATAAGTTTTGTAAATAATAATAATAATAATAATAATAGTAATAATAATAATAATAATAATACCAACAGCAACAGTGACTTTGTCAAACTGCTAAAATCAGTCAAATACTTTTGAAGGTACGTTCATAAAAGAATATACAAAATATTTTGGACAATTAAAAACAAAGCATTTTAATAAAGAAATTAATGCTTTAATAAAATTTTATTTATTTTATTTCATCGTAGAGCAGCTAATTCCAATATTTAATGTTGACATTAAGTATGTATTGATAAGACGTCATCTTGATAATGCTTTCACAAACGGAAAAAATTGCTACAGTTACCACAACCAGAAATAATGATAAGGATATGTTCATCTTACAGTTATCACAACCAAATGTATTGATGAGGGAAAATTATCATTATTTCCAGTTGTAGCGTTTTTTCCGTGCAGGTATTATCTCTAAAGATATCAGAGGGTTAGTTGGTTATCGCTATGCTTTTATCCATCGTTAATGCTGACCTTTCTTGAACCTTTCACTTTATCAGGGCGAGGTCACTAATACTGATATGTTTGCGTTTTATTAATGCAATGTTATGCAGAAAATCGATTAGCTCCTGTTCAACAAGTCAGTAGCATATGCAGCATTGATTGTGTATAGGGAGTTGATATTGTCAATTGATTTTTCAATGGAAATAACGTGCGAGTGCGGTGCTTCACATAAATTTAAAATAAATATAACGTGATGAAGAAGCTTATGAATATAAATTCGAAGTGACCTGTAAATGCGGCATTTCTTATGAATTTTTAACAAAAAAAAAGGTACTTATTTCATTAATAATTTGTATTGCATTTATCAATAATATATGTTTTTGATACACTTTCCTTTCTATTTATTAATTTATAAAAGCATTATAATAACTCGTGTAACCTTGCGTATCCTATTTTACAATCAGTGTCAGAGACGTCCAGCTAATAACGAAGAAAACAATTTATCGCTGAATGCCGATAATAATTTACGAGTACATTCTGGAATTCATTGTCGAGGTCAAGGTGAAATGGAATTTTTTCGAATACCAGAATTTGTTAATCGAGGAAATCGTACTGAAATGTTATTAAAATCGGACGAATAAAATTATCAAGGATTGAGGTAGATAGGAGGAAATTTGTAACCATTATTTATGCATGTGAGAAAAACATTAAAAAATATGGTATGTTAATTGTGTTATATAAATTTATTTTTATATTTACAGAGTATGAGTTGAGAAAAATGTACCTTATTAAATAAAATGTTGAGAGTCAATAAATAAAAAACGCAAGAAAGTTCATCGTGGTAATACACAGTAGGCTTATAATAAGTAAAAAGATTATAATTAGAATGTAATAAAGAAATTATAAATACAAGAATAATTATATAATGTAATTAATATAAAAACGTAGGAAAAGATATTGAAATAATTTTAATCATCTTTTTACACGTTTTAAATATAATAGGTATTTTATTTAGCAGAATCGTAAGAATACCAACATTTGTTGCAAGGGTAAGGAAAACTGTCAAAAACCTTACCAGTATTCTTTATAAAAAATATATTTTATAAATATGATTTATAATAAAATAATAAAGATACAAAATTAACTGCAATATAAATGCTTTTTACAAAGTTTCTTTACAATGTTTTGTACAATCCCCCCCTCATTGCAATATTTACGGTTCAAACTGATTACAAATATGATGACCATGAAAAAAATGCGTTATACCGAGAGACTTTTTGCACCATGTGCAAGTAATTATAGCTATTTCACCACAAATATCGCATGTTGGTTTCGAATGTTTTTTAAAACAAAAATCGACTGGTGTGTCA
>NW_017299985.1:47618-58361 GCF_001594075.2 Trachymyrmex cornetzi
ACGGAAAAAATTGCTACAGTTACCACAACCAGAAATAATGATAAGGATATGTTCATCTTACAGTTATCACAACCAAATGTATTGATGAGGGAAAATTATCATTATTTCCAGTTGTAGCGTTTTTTCCGTGCAGGTATTATCTCTAAAGATATCAGAGGGTTAGTTGGTTATCGCTATGCTTTTATCCATCGTTAATGCTGACCTTTCTTGAACCTTTCACTTTATCAGGGCGAGGTCACTAATACTGATATGTTTGCGTTTTATTAATGCAATGTTATGCAGAAAATCGATTAGCTCCTGTTCAACAAGTCAGTAGCATATGCAGCATTGATTGTGTATAGGGAGTTGATATTGTCAATTGATTTTTCAATGGAAATAACGTGCGAGTGCGGTGCTTCACATAAATTTAAAATAAATATAACGTGATGAAGAAGCTTATGAATATAAATTCGAAGTGACCTGTAAATGCGGCATTTCTTATGAATTTTTAACAAAAAAAAAGGTACTTATTTCATTAATAATTTGTATTGCATTTATCAATAATATATGTTTTTGATACACTTTCCTTTCTATTTATTAATTTATAAAAGCATTATAATAACTCGTGTAACCTTGCGTATCCTATTTTACAATCAGTGTCAGAGACGTCCAGCTAATAACGAAGAAAACAATTTATCGCTGAATGCCGATAATAATTTACGAGTACATTCTGGAATTCATTGTCGAGGTCAAGGTGAAATGGAATTTTTTCGAATACCAGAATTTGTTAATCGAGGAAATCGTACTGAAATGTTATTAAAATCGGACGAATAAAATTATCAAGGATTGAGGTAGATAGGAGGAAATTTGTAACCATTATTTATGCATGTGAGAAAAACATTAAAAAATATGGTATGTTAATTGTGTTATATAAATTTATTTTTATATTTACAGAGTATGAATTGAGCAAAATGTATCTTATTAAATAAAATGTTGAGAGTCAATAAATAAAAAACGCAAAAAAATTCATCGTGGTAATACACAGTAGGCTTATAATAAGTAAAAAGATTATAATTAGAATGTAATAAAGAAATTATAAATACAAGAATATTTATATAACGTAATTAATATAAAAACGTAGGGAAGGATATTGAAATAATTTTAATCATCTGTTTACATGTTTTAAATATAATATTTTATTTAGCAGAATCGTAAGAATACCAACATTTGTTACAAGGATAAGGAAAACTGTCAAAAAAAACCTTACCAGTATTCTTTAAAAAAATATATTTTATAAATATGATTTATAATAAAATAACAGAGATATAAAATTAACTCAATATAAATGCTTTTTACAACATTTTTTTAGAATGTTTTTTACAATCCCCCCTCATTGCAATATTTACGGTTCAAACTGATTACAAATATGATGATCATGAAAAAAATGCGTTATACAGAGAGACTTTTTGCACCATGCGCAAGTAATTATAGTTATTTCACCACAAATATCGCATGTTGATTTCGAATGTTTTTTAAAACAAAAATCGACTGGTGTGTCAAATTCTACTGGTCTATGTTCCAAATATCCACTTTTATACCAAGCGTATTTAAACAAATTAGTAAATCTTGGCGATGAAAATTGATTATGCGTTAATAACTGTAATTTTAAAATAGCGTTTCTAGAATGAAGCTTTACATCAAGATCTAAAAGCATGACTACATCTGAAAAATGCTTGATGAAATTCTTCCATAAACGGAATCCAAAAACATCCAACGGTTGTATTTTTCCTGTTGTTTCAGCCGGTATAGTTAATAGAACAATGTCTTGTGCCGAATCTGGTCTATTTTTTTGAATTATATCCGTACAATGACCAGTCCATGAATCTAACAATAAAACTGAATTTGGGCCAACATTTGGAAAATATACTTCCCTTACCCAAGTTTCAAAATGATTAGATGTTAGTTTACCAGATTTTGACGATATAATAAAAATATTATTTGCAGTAAACATCGTTTCTTGTACCCTAGGACCTAATGTCCCACTAGCTTCTTTTAACACTATAAGAAGTGGAGATAATAATCTACTATTGGCTGAAATAATAGGTTGTATTGTATAACTGTGAGTAATCGCAAATAATGACTGTGCTACAGACTCTACTTTTTTTACACCTTTCTGTGCCAATGTACGACCAGCATGTAATTCTAATTGAAAACCACTTTGGTCAGAATTATACACATTTTCAATTCCATAGCAATCAATATAATATTTGACATTTTCAATAAATCTATTGCTGTCTGCCTGTAAAGCTTCCTTTGACATTAAAGCTTTTTTAATTATAAATTTCGTAACTTTTCTAGATACTATTTGATGCGCGATCTTAAATCTTCTAATCCATTCATGTGATGCTTTAAAACCTAATAAATTTACTTGTTGTTGCGCTTGCAAAGCCCATCGTGTAATATCAATATCATGGATCAATGTCCCTTTACGCATCGCTTCAATAAATTCATCTAACGTGATTGCTGAAATTCGTTCCAACTTTTCAAGTCTATTACCACATACATTCATTTACTTTACCCATCGTCGCAATTGTCTTGCTGACGTTACTTTCCGAAATCTTGATTTTACAGATTCAATTGTTCTCTTGACTTTGACTTACCACTTCTCCAATATTCAACTGCTTCTTTTTTATATTCTGCTGAAATATCGTCGATGTCACAAACCATTTCTTTTACATTGCGTGTGTAATTTTCTTCTTCATCTACGAGTTCTACTTTCTGGTTGTGCTTCTGGTACATCATATGAGTTTAAAAAACTCAGCGATTCTTCTTATTCGATTTCATAGTAGTCTTCGTACATTTCATTTAACATCTTTTCCATTTTTTTCTTCATCGTAACTTCTGATGTTATAAAACTTTTTGGGAAGTCCACTGTAATAAACACTGCAGACAGCAGTATTATTACATTTCGTGGATTAAACTGCATTATTTTCTAAAAATTATAAATATTACAATCGTGTAACAATTCAAGTTAACAAAGACTTCTTATCGATTAAAAATTACATATTTACATGTCCATTTTTAATATAATTATTAAAAGAAAGATAGAAAACAGTTTTTATTGTCTATTTCATAATAAATTCGATACCTTCTTATTGGTTATTCTTCAAAGGAATTTATTGAACACAGGAAAAATAATTTTGCATAATGTATAAATGATGTCTTCCTACAAATATCTAAAAAATGTTAGTAAATTATGAATATACTGTTTCATCATATTCTAACAGTTAAATACTATTTTCCGCCTAGATTAATAAGACACAATGTTTTGCAATACATTATTCATATTAACATTGAACATTGCAATTAGCTACTGTACGATCAATATATTATGCAGTTATAAAAAATCATGAAACGTTACAAATTACACAATAATCACCGATTAGGGTTAATCGAGTTGATGATATCCTTTGTATATATGATTTAATTTCTCCTTCAAGGATATTCTTATAGTAGAACTAAAGTAATCACGTTTGCTGTTTTGTAGAATTATACGAACTTACTTTTTAAAAAAAAGGTAAAAAAAGCACTAAGCGTGCATGTTTCTCGTGTAGAACCACCATTTGGGCCGGTTTCACCAACGCCAATTACTTAGTCAGCCGTGGAACTAATGATTAATCGCGTTTGCTGTTTAGTAGAATTGACCACTTACGGTTGACAGTAAATCACCGATTAGGGTTAATCGAGTTTTTTCTTCAAGGATATTCTTATAATGACATGTATTATTCGTATAAAAGATTTGATATCAATAAAAGTGGCGTCAAGTTAAATTCCATGTAATTCTCGCGGATACCAAATTATATAAATAATATTAACTTTAATGATATCATTCCTATAAAAGATTTGATGAACTGGCGCAAAGTTAAATCCTATTTCTCTCTCTCTCTCTCTCTCTCTCTTTATACCATGTCAAATTATTAATCTTATGGTATGTATCATTTGTATAAAAGAATTGATATCAACAACTGTGGCGTCAAGTTTGTTATCGTATGTGGAAGACCCGCAACAATATTGGGTACACTCACGATACTTTTCAGGATCCAGGATCAGACAGGTGAAGAAAATTCTCACACGTACACGAGTTAATATTCAAAATGCTATATTTTAACAAACGTTAATTCCCTGTACAAAACTCAGATTGAGGGTTTCTCGGAGCCATTCTGTCATACGAGTTCTCGTAACTTGCGACCAAGTGCCACGCTGCTGGAAACAGCCAACTCACTCTTCGAATCGAAACATGTCCGAAGATCTTTTACACTACTAAATCCGCAGGGTGTCGCAATCGGCGTAGCGGCTGCCCTGCCTCTAATTACCATTTCGCGAATTACTTGTAACTAGATTCGAGTCGATAAAGAGAGATGGCCCCAGGCGTGCCGTTGTTGGCCCACCGAGTTGACTACGACATAACCGTACAAAGTTAAATTCTACTATCAAAATAAAAAGTAAAACCCAAGTAATACTATTTATTTAACTCTAATGATATGTAACATTCGTATAAAAGATTTTATATCAACAAAATTGGCGCCAAGCTAAATTCATCAAAATTTTATCGAAATTTTATATATTATTCGTAAAAAAGATTTGATATCAACAATTAGCGTTAAGTTAAAAGATTTGATATTAAGAACTGGCTCCAAGTTAAATCCCACATCTTTATACCATGCCAAATTAAATAAATAATGAATATTAATCTAATGGTATCTATTATTTGTACGAACGATTTGATATCAACAACTGTGGCGCCAAGTTAAATTCTACTATCAAAATGAAAAGTAAAACTCAAGTGATACTTTATTATTTACTTAATCCAAATGGTACTATCTTTAATTTTTATGCAACGAAACCTAAGTATACGTATACTTATTGAAGAATCTTCCTACTCCAATCCAAATGATTTAAATTCCTTTTAAATGTGTTTCCACAAAAAATTAAAGAATTTACCGTATAAAATAAAAAAATTTAATTTAAATAGAAAAATTTTTTCATGTAAAAACACTTGGTCCTGCTAGATTTCGACATAATAACATAGTAGCAAAATATGAATCTAATATTTAGAAAAATAGGAGAAATACGTATATAATACTTTGAAAATGCAATATTTAGAAAAATAACAATAATAAGAAGCATATTAATAAGAAGAAATAGAATCGTATATATATATATATATATATATAATTAAATTTATTATTACTTTTATTATTACTTTTATGTTGTAATTACCTTTTATTATATATTTTTATTAATTACCATTCTAATTTTATAAATTGTTTTTATAGTTTTTCTTACTCTCGATCTAGCAGCGCCAAGTGTTTTTACATGAAACATTTTTCTGTTTAAATTTGTTATAATGTTTTGTATAATAGTTTGAGAAAGAATTAAATAACCACTACTTTAGTTGGAAAAGAAAATGTCTTTGTGTGAATGAATTGTTATATAATAATTTCATTTAAGAGGAACTTATATCATTTGGATTGGAATAGGAAGATCCTTCAATAAGATATACGTATACTTAGGTTTCATTGCATAAATATTAAAGATAGTACCATTTAGATTAAGTAAATAATAATAAAGATAGTATTACTTGGGTTTTACTTTTTATTTTGATAGTAGAATTTAACTTGGCGCCACAGTTTTTGATATCATAAGATTAATACTTATTATTTATTCAATTTGACATGGTATTAAGAAATGGGATTTAACTTTGCGCCAATTCTTGATATCAAATCTTTTATAGGAATGATATAATTGAAGTTAATATTATTTTTATAATTTGGTATCCGAATTACGTGAAATTTAACTTGGCGCCAGTTTTGTTGATATCAAATCCATTATACGAATGATACATATCAATATAAGAATCTTCTTGAAGAAAAATTAAAACTACTATTACTTAGGTTGGATACTTTATTATATATGTAGAAAGGGCCGGTTTGACGAACTCGATTAAACCGAATTGGTGATTAACTGTCAATTGTAAGAGGTCAGTTCTACTAAATAGCAAACACAATTAGTCAGTTCCACGGCCAATTAAGTAAATGGCGTTGGTGAAACCGGCCCAAATGATTCTTCACGAAAAGCACGCATGCTTAGCGCTATTCTATCTTTTTTAAAAAGGTAAGTTTGTATAAAAATAACACAATTTACGATTTAATCAAATTCATATAATTTACTGATAACACTGCGTGACGTTTTAAGATTTTTTTTCTGCTGTTTGAATAAAAGATACCATTTCCGATGTATTTTTGCCCGCTGAATACGAATCCGTCAATGAAATTGCTCTATCACGTCACCTTTTTGAGAAAAGTGAAGTTAAAAGTGTCAAAATTGACATTTTTTAACATATTTGTGATTTTTTTGCTAGCAAAATAAATTTTTTTTTCTACTTTCGTTTGCGCCATCTTAAAGTGCCAACTTTTATCTTTAAAATATATTTTTTTTAACCCCGTACATTTTGTTTTCACCGAGATAATCTCTGCGTAGTCACACAAAGAAAAACGTTTTTGAAAAAATAATTTTATGAACTGTGTGATGATTTTAGTAGCAAGGCTTTTAAGGTCACTAAATCCGAATCTGAAGTTAAATTTTCGGAATTCAAAATGGAGAATTCATATGGCGGAAAAATTTGTCATCGTAAAAATTTTTATCACAAAAATTTGTCATTTGCGCTTTAATTTAATTTAAAAAATATTATTTACAATATTAATTTTGAAATTTTAAACATTTGTAAAAGAATTTCAAATTTAAATTAAATAAAAAAATTGTTAACTGGGCAGAGAAGATCCTGCATTTTATTTTTTGTCTGTGGACCATTTAGCCATAAAAATAGCAATTTTATACAATTTTTTTGTTTCCCAGAGTGCACCACGTGGAGGCAGTCTACATTACACTCCTTTTATTTTTATATATTTTTATTATTATATATATTTTATAATTTTTTATTTTTTTATTTTTCATTGTTTTTATTTTTTTTTGTTTACATTATAATATAATATAAACTATAAATGTAATATATATATTATATTATAAACAATAAAAAATAAAATTTAAAACATGAAACATATCTTTAAACCAACACTTCATACGTTTGACGCTATAATCATCCTGATCTAACGTTTCAATGTATTCCACAATCAATTGCATAATTAAAATATTTTTCAATAATGCAACTGTTTCGCTCAAAATTGTAATCTCTGTGTAACTCTCAACTTTCTCATCTGGATATACTTCGAGCCAAATATCAGACATTAGTGGCATCAATAAATTCTATAGGTAAGGATTCTTTCTCACAATTATCTATCGAGATCATATCTTCGTCAAGATTCACAAACGGAGGCATAATCGATCATGTACCTGTACAAAGTTTCCTGTATCTTTAAAATATATTTTTTTTAACCCCGTACATTTTGTTTTCACCGAGATAATCTCTGCGTAGTCACACAAAGAAAAACGTTTTTGAAAAAATAATTTTATGAACTGTGTGATGATTTTAGTAGCAAGGCTTTTAAGGTCACTAAATCCGAATCTGAAGTTAAATTTTCGGAATTCAAAATGGAGAATTCATATGGCGGAAAAATTTGTCATCGTAAAAATTTTTATCACAAAAATTTGTCATTTGCGCTTTAATTTAATTTAAAAAATATTATTTACAATATTAATTTTGAAATTTTAAACATTTGTAAAAGAATTTCAAATTTAAATTAAATAAAAAAATTGTTAACTGGGCAGAGAAGATCCTGCATTTTATTTTTTGTCTGTGGACCATTTAGCCATAAAAATAGCAATTTTATACAATTTTTTTGTTTCCCAGAGTGCACCACGTGGAGGCAGTCTACATTACACTCCTTTTATTTTTATATATTTTTATTATTATATATATTTTATAATTTTTTATTTTTTTATTTTTCATTGTTTTTATTTTTTTTTGTTTACATTATAATATAATATAAACTATAAATGTAATATATATATTATATTATAAACAATAAAAAATAAAATTTAAAACATGAAACATATCTTTAAACCAACACTTCATACGTTTGACGCTATAATCATCCTGATCTAACGTTTCAATGTATTCCACAATCAATTGCATAATTAAAATATTTTTCAATAATGCAACTGTTTCGCTCAAAATTGTAATCTCTGTGTAACTCTCAACTTTCTCATCTGGATATACTTCGAGCCAAATATCAGACATTAGTGGCATCAATAAATTCTATAGGTAAGGATTCTTTCTCACAATTATCTATCGAGATCATATCTTCGTCAAGATTCACAAACGGAGGCATAATCGATCATGTACCTGTACAAAGTTTCCTGTTGTTAATAAAAAATAGTGGTAAATATTTTGGAACGTAACGTTGTTATTAATTGTACCACTGGGCTACCTTCATTATAGAACCTACAAATACATACCAAAAAAATTAGATAATATTTTATGACTATCTTTCGCCAATGTGCACTATTACAATTTTGTACAAACACATCTAAGAGAAATAGAGAATTTTCTTTCATACGTGGATCAATATGTGTCATTGCACAGCTCAGATGTCTCACAGTTAATTGAATTGTAACGATGTCGAAAACGTGGTAATAAATTCTGAAAATACATTACAAGTTACATAATAATGTACGTACAAAGTCGTATTATAAAGCACTGAATAATAAGATTTTTGCAAGACATCAATATTCGGTAATTGTTGAATTTAGCCTCCTCGAGGTTGATAAATTGACTCATAAGATGCATTTTTCCACTTAATGAAAAACGTGTCGATTTGCCCCGCGAACCGAGTTATTTTTAATTAAAGTTGACAGATATCCTGATAGGAAATCTGTTGCATCGATGACATAGAGGGTTAAACAAATTTTCTGCTTTACAGACAAATATTTAACCAAGGTAAATACTCTGCTGTAAATATAAAATCTTAAAACAAAGAATGTGTTTTTAAAACATAGAGTTTGTATAATTGAAGCAGAAAATACTTATTCTAGCTTAAATTACATGTTCTCACATCCTTCCACATCTCGGTCCACGGGTCAAAGAGATACATTTTTTTTTGCCAAATTCATTCATTTCGTACAAAAAATATGCCATCGATGTGACGGATTTCCTAAATTGAATAGTCATCAACTTTAACGATTAATATCTCGGTCCACGGGTCAAAGAGATACATTTTTTTTTGCCAAATTCATTCATTTCGTACAAAAACATGTCGAGTAAGTCTAACTCACCTCTTCGAGGTTGATAAAATAGACTCATTCGACGCATTTTTTTTGCACTACATGAAAAATGTATCGCTTTGCCCCGATTGGATGCGAATCAAGTTATTAATTGTTATTAATTAAAGTTGAAAAATATCCAGATTAGGAAATCTGTTGCATCGATGGCATAGAGAGTTAAACAAATTTTCTGCTTTACAGACAAATATTTAACCAAGACAAATACTCTGCTGTAAAAATAAATAAATATTATATAGAAAATAACCTGTATTTTTAAAACAAAGAATGTGTTTTTAAAGCAGAGAATTTGTGTATTTGAAGCAGAAAATACTTATTCTAGCTTAAATTACATATGCTCATGTCCTTCTATGCCATCGATATGACGGATTTCCTATCCTGAATAGTCATCAACTTTAAAGATTAATATCTCGGTCTACGGGGTAAAGCGATACATTTTTTTTGCCAGATTCCTTCATTTCGGGCAAAAACGTGTCGAGCAAGTCTAATTTGTCTAATTGTAGAAGCAAAAATCACTTACGTGTTCCTCTATGCCATTGATTGATGTGACGGCTTTCCTAACCTAACCTAACATCAGCTACAGAAAACAGACACATGTGACGTGACCATACACATTGCTAGCGTCACATTTGCCTCTTGCGCCAAAAATTCCAAAAAGATATTACCCCCACGACGTAGCGGCGACGTTGACGACGACGATGATGATGTTTCTTAATTTTTCTTGATAAAAGTTTCAAATTCGTATTTTTCGTCGCAATATCTTCGCTCCTAGAGCACGTAGAGAAAAAATAAAGACACTTTCATTATATATCCAGAGCGATTACAATCAATTGAGCACAGTTAGAACTTGATCGGTTCAGCCCTCACTGAGATCCGATAATCTCGATCTGTCGCAACTCACCGGCTCGCGTAAAGTAGCCACGGTAGTGTCTCCAGATATTTTAAATAAGCTATATACATATGAATTAAGTTGTATTTCCACCATTTAATTTTTATTAAGCACATTTTTATAGTTTATTTACTTTATTTTGCTATTATTTTCTTATTACAATACTAAAATTTGAAAAGCATATGTAATGTCCGGTGCGCCTATAGCATAGCGCCCCGTTCTTCACTAGGCAGAGTGCAAAGCACAGAGTATAGCATGAGAGTACAGTACACGTCGACTGCAGTTAAGTAAAGCTATAGGCCGTGCCGTCGAACCGTTGCGATCGAATGCCGCGCGCACTGCGCCTGCGCTAATTATTCAACAAAGAAACTAGTAAAGAAATGCATCTCCTCACATAAGTAGCATCACTATCAGGAACCCGGACCGAAAGATTTTTTCGATTCGGTTCCGATTCTGGTTTAATGAAACATCAAATAAATGTTCCGGTTTCAGTTTCGGTTTCATCACTAGCTTCAAGAAAACCGAAACCGAAAAAATTACGGTTTTAACGGTTTTTATCGGTTTTTGTTTTTTTTTTT
>NW_017299985.1:58542-59633 GCF_001594075.2 Trachymyrmex cornetzi
GGGAGAGAGAGAGAGAGAGAGAGCTTATTTATCTGTTTTTACAATTTAGAAAATGCAACTGATAACTTGGTAACTCTGAAACTACGCTAACCAACCATAGAATCATATGATTATTTGGCGGCTCTTTCCTGAACTCTACTTAAATCTTCAATCTTCAATCAGTTTTTCATGTATACATTCTCTTTCATCCTTATGTGAAACAATTTTTTCTTTCTTTTTTTGTCGATAACAAAGCATTCTTTCTCTTAAATATTTGCTTCTTAATTGAATTTGGAATTTGTCTGTTTGTCTCTTTTTGATTTCTTTAAAACTGCGCATTCGTTTGTGGATCAACGAATGTTAATGATCGTTTTTCAGGTTTTTCTTTTATATGTGATTTTCTGGAACATTTAAATTATAAAATAAGAAAACAGAAATTTTCGTGTATTTATATGTATATAAGTATATTTACTATTTTATGTAAAATTAAAAAACAAAGTAAACGAATGATTTACGTTTTTGTATAAAGATTATGCGTTTCGCGGGTTTCCTCCGTGTCCAGATCCATTCTTAGATCCATTCTCGAAACCCGCGAAACCCATAACCTTTATACAGAAAGCACCCGTGGAAGCCTCAAGGACTTACATTTTTTCTTTATTACAAAATATTCTATTAGCTCTAACAAGCAATTGGTTTTCCAAGATGTTTTCACTGATGTTTGTTCGTAATGGAGATAAAATAAATTTTAAACCTGAGAATAGTCGTTCTACACTGACTTGAGTAGCAAGTACCTACTGCTAGAACAATCATTGCTAATTTATATAACTCAGGTTGATCTTGTTTCTTCTCTTCCCAAAATTCTAATACATTAATTCTTCTATTAATTCTTTTTTGTTCAGTATTATATCTTTCAAGTTCATTTTCTATTCGATGTAGATATAAATCCGATTCTCTAGATGATGAATTCATTAAAGTGTGTTGTTGTTCTTTTAGTTTCAAAAGATTTTCAAATTCATCATATGAAGAACCTGTTCCACTTGAATTAGAAGAATTTCCGTTGAAATTTTCATTTGATTTGTTCATTGAATTTTCTATATTATTACGATTTACTG
>NW_017299985.1:63162-65027 GCF_001594075.2 Trachymyrmex cornetzi
CGGTCGTAATGCTGCACATATTTCTTTAATTTTTGACCATTCATCATCTTTTAATGTTACGAAATTTTGAAATTTTGTTACAGATAGCTCTTCACAATAATCTTGTAATAATAATAAATTTTCAAGCATATCTATTATAGAACACCATTGAGTTGGACAATCAAGTGTGGGTTTTTTTAAGTTTTGTTTCCTTATTAAATATATAAATGTTTGAGTTCTGAGTTTTTTTGCTAAATTTCTAGCTTTCAAAATTAACTGTGATATAGGTTTTGTTCTTTTTAATGCATCACCAACTGCTAATTGCAGTGTGTGAGCTGCACACCTAATACTTAAAATTTTATATATTTGTATGTGAAGTATTGGTTACATTACAGACATTATTATCATGAGATTATAAGTCTTTATTTAATCATGTAATATAAATAAAGTTTATTTTTCATATATTTTTCAAAATCTCGAAAAAAGTAAGTTAATTTATTTAATATTTATTATTTCATATTTAGTATACTGTATTTGATATACAGCATTATGTACTATGTAGTATATATTATATAATATGTAACATTTATATTTATTTTGCTTTAAAAAAATTTAGAATAAAATTATTTTTAATAAATTGCATGATAAATGCACTCCAAGAACTTGTGTCGGCTCATATTGGCATCTCGTTTATTTTTGTGATTTATTCAACTGAGCCTTTGATTATCTTATATTTTTTAGAATAGAATTACAGATTGCAAGTTTCAAATTATTAATGATAAAATTACGACATAAACAATAAATATAAATCAAATATACAAATATTCTTAATTTTAAATTTTAATAATGAAAATTGAAAGTAATATAATTGTTAATTAAAAAATTCTTACTAATCAAAGATAAAGTACTGGTTTCATTATTAGAAGTTAAATCTTCAAGAACATTAATATTTTCGAAAACGCTTAAGGTATCCATTTCATATTCGTTAGCTTCATTTTCTTCTGAATTACAATCAATATTATTTTCTTCTAAAATATCATTATCACAATCTTCATCTTCATATGTTAATATTCTTACTGCTTTTAACATATTGGCGCCATTATCAGTTGTTATACTGTATATTTGATCCAAGGATATGTTAAAGGAAAAACATACATTTTTAAGAATTGTTTTTATATATTCACCTGTAATACGCAACGTTTTTAAAAAAATATATATACTTCATTGTTAAATATAACCGTAATGTTGATTACCAGTATGTTTCTCTTGTAGTTCCTTTAATGCTAGAGTTCTTAATATAATTTTTGTTCCTTTAATGTATTGAATATTTACTCCAAGAAATGATCTATCTAATCGCGTAACGGCGATTTTTAATGAAATCAAAATATTTGTTATATCGTCAGATATTTCTTTTCTTATTCTATCAGCTTCTTCGAATATTCTTTTTTGTATAGATTCTGACGAAATAGAGAATTTGTGTTTATTTTTTTCTTCTACCGCATATTTAATTGGATTTACAATATTTTGAAATCCGGAATCGTCCAAAATACTGAATGGTCTTCCATTTACTGTCATCAATTCTACGCAGTTATTTTCGAGCTGTTTTCTCGTCATATTTAATGTGATTATATTCATATCATTTAATCGCTGTTGTATTGTTCTCTGATTATTTTGCAATATATTGTTGTTTTCCTTATATTTCTTTGAAAAAACTGCAGTAAAATAATCTTCTTTGAATTCATGATTACGCATCAAATGTTTTTTTCATATTTGTACCGTAATTACCCTTAAATAACATATGAAATTAAAATTTTAAAAACATATGTATATAAATAATATATTAAGAATTAGTTTCAATATGCGATATATAGATAAGGAAATAAAAA
>NW_017299986.1:0-472 GCF_001594075.2 Trachymyrmex cornetzi
GTATGTGACAGCGTTAGTGACAATATATATATTATACGATCAAGCAGTAATTTTTTTCATTTTTCCTCTAAAGATTATAAATCATTTCCTTTTCCTTTAAACTATATGTAGTGTATATAAAATATATAGTATATAGTATATAGTATATGTAGTATATAAAGGTAGGGTGTAAAAAGAAATAAAAGTGTTTTATAATTAATAGAATAGCGTTTATTATCGAATGTACATAATTAATGCTCTCCGAAAACCAGAGCGATCAACTCACAATCGAGGATGTTGTTGCGGTCGAAGGATTCGTCATCATACATCATTTTCAGCATGTTCGCAGATTTCGTGACAGTGGACGCGATAGCGAGGAGCCGTGAAAATTTTTTGTCAACGTTAACAGTCATTGCGGTTAAGGAGGAAATGAGACGATTCACACAGTATTCAAGGTTAAATATATTAAGTACAGTGCTTTTCGACATGGATA
>NW_017299986.1:1882-5816 GCF_001594075.2 Trachymyrmex cornetzi
TAGATATATATGCCACGGTTCTGCACTATCTATGTGTATTTCACTGCTGTAATTGTTAACGGTAGGAGGATAGAACGCGTGAGCGAGTACTCCACCAGGTCCATCTAACGAAGAGGTGCAAATTTCTTCGTTGCGTCTACGATCAGCGTACGGGTGTGTCCCACTACGATAAGATATCAAGATATCGGGATTTACCGTTTTACGTTCGAACGATAAAGATGAATTAGCTGCCCATAACGAGAACGCGAATTCGATAGTTTGCAAGGTTTGTGGATCCGCTAGCTGGAAATTCCACGTGAGATGTGTTTTCGCCCATTTACGTCTACCTATATTATACTCATAGATGTCAGGGAGACCACATCGTGGTTTACGCATCTGATACAACATATAGTTATTAAATGTACCATCGCCCTGTATTTGATAATATTCTTGAAACAATGAAATAGCCTGTTTAAGTTCTCCCTCTTCGAATGATAATTGCGTATTGTTGTCAGCTTTACTTAAGAAGCCGTATTTTTGTAGATATAGAATTACTTCAGTATCTATGCTATCACGATTCGTCGCTGCCGTCGACGCTGTCGTTCTTATTGTCGTCGTCGTAGTAATCGTAACGAAAACGATGATGATGACGATGAACGTGAGAGACATCGCGATGTAACACAAGTATACGATATGTGGTAAAAAAACGATGCGTACCCGAACACTCTATTAAGAGTAATGAATCACTTTTCGTGATTTTTCTATATATATGACATGAATCATGTTTCATACCTTAATATTTTGCAGACGAGACTCTTATCTATCTAAGAGGAAAGGGATATGATATCATAAGATATAATATATAATATATTTAAGGTAATATGTGTTTTACAATACAATATGATAGCGTATGAAACTCAATAAAGAGTTTAAAAATATTATACAATTTTGCGAATAACATTAGTCAATGGATTATTACTCTATCACCCTGTCGTGAATAATAAGACAATAAGCTGTGGTGTTCAGTGGAATATTTTCCATACATTCGAATTCTATACGAATATCTACAGTGGCGCTCTTTATCGATTCGTTTTGGCGAGAACAATCGATTACTACGCGCGAATGGACCGAGTATAAGAAATTCTCCGATAGATAACATAGGATCGCGATTGTTGTAACCGTAGTACGTCTTTTGAAATTTTACATACATATCGTACAGTATAGCGTATTTTTTGTGTTCGAAATCTAAATTCATATCGTCGTAAGGATAAAAATCAGAATTCAAAAAAAGTTTTACATTAGTGAGATTACATATATCGAATTGTGAACCATTTTTCGACGTTACGTTTCTTTTTCCGGTTTGAAGTGCAAAAATTACGTATCGTGGTTTTTCCAATTGCGACGTTGTTTTAACAGCCCACGAATGCTTCGTTGTGCTTTGCAGCAGAGGAAATTCGTACAGGTCCCACGACCGGAAACATACGCTGAGATATCGTCCACCTTCCAACGTTCGCAAAAGTGATAATTTATTGACATCGTTCAGCACTACATGTGGCATTCTCCATTGTATCTTTAATAGTGTGATTTTAGGTTCCGTCGATTCGTGCGCCACAACACAATTGTTATCGTTACGCGCACGTATCAGGATAAGTTCGTGTCGCGCGTTTATCACTATGCGTTTGTAATCCTCACAAAATCCTAGGAGTGTGTTGAGTGGTACGCAAAAGTTGAAATTCTCGGAAAGCGGTGCGCGAAATAACTGCATCATGCCGTCCCATTTTGCATTTTCTAACGTTATACTCTTGCCAGTGGTTAACGATATGAAATTTTTTATCGTACTGGTAATACCAACGTTTCTAGATCTATCGATTTCCACACCATCTAACTCATACCGAATCTCATCGAACATGAACGCAACGCAATTATTCGATAATTTTGGAGGTTGTTCCTCGGATGTGTTTCCATCTCGTTTTGTCGTTGAAAATTTTCCCTCGACGTAGAAAAAACTCTCACACGGTAACGTGTACAGATCCTGATGCTGTATAGGTATTCATATTTCATCGCTGTATCCGAATGTGGTGTTAGCGTATGGGTTGTAAGTATGAGTCTCGATCTTAACGATACGATCGTCAAAGATAGGCTCACCCCCTATGTTTAGAATATCGCGACTCATTGTTCACGACGAATCCCAGAGACCGTAGAAATTTGACGTTCGCAGCGTTCAATCTCTCCTCCGTTCCTCTCCGTTTTCTTCCAACGTATCGTTCGGTGAGCGATGATAATTGCGACGTCTGCGGTATGGTGGACGTATTCTTACAATCGTGTGACTCGTTTAGAACGAGCATCTGAGCATATTTTTATCGTCTGCGTCGTATATGAAGTCGAATCGATATCTCTTCTCCACGAGGGTTTATCAATTGTCCGTTTCCACCCGTTGATCCACTATACGTATCGTTATATCGGTAACGTTTCTCTCAACGACTGGGAGATAAATGACATGTGTGGGAGTATCGGATAATTTATATCCAGGTGGAACGTTCACTGCGAATTCATGTATCGTATGCGCTGGTTTATCGTTATTGTACGCACCCGCGGTAATGTTGCATTCTATACGAAGTATAGTTACATTCATAATATTCACAGGTTTGTCAGACGCGTACCACTTGTTCGGTTGTAATACGCGCGATTTTGAATAACCCAATAGCGAACCGATGTTATTCGGTGTTGTAAAATTTATTCGATACGCACATTTAATCTCGCTTCTCATAGTGTTCTCATTGGCTCGAAGAATCAGTATCTCTTCTTTATGAGCATTATCGTTGTCCTCGTCGTCGTCGAATATGTACTCATCGTCACTATTACCTTTATCGTTAAGCGTTTGTCGTCGTACGTGACGAATAGCAGCTCTCAGATACCTGTTTATAGCACTCAATTCGTACGATCCTTCGGGAATCGTGATTATTTTATCGTCGGTATCGAAGTAGAATTTATTATTCGCGGAAGTAACGTTCGGTATTGCGTTGTACGTTTCAAAATTCGTAAGACCCAATTCGTATTCACCATTACTTAAATCCAACGCAGGGAAGTAACTCGCCGTGAGGATACTGGTTGTTCCATTCAACGCGAGAGTCAACGACATAATGCAATTGAAGGTGAACGTTCAACTGAGATGACTCACACGACTTATTATTGGATATATTTTTTCTTCCAATCTATTTCTCGAAGAAATCGTAAACACAATTGACCGCAAAAACTCTGATCGAACGTCTGATAAGAGCGATGATTATACGTTACGTTTTTTCCGAGATAGCGTTCGAGTTCCCTTGACGGTCTAAGATTGCCAAAACTATCGAAGTAAACAGCGTTATTTCCTTTCTTTGCGTAAGCAACCCAGTGTGTGCCAGCATTTTCCGAATTATCCAGGTTCACGATACCACTTTCGTTTCGATACGGTTTCGTCGGTAACGCGTCACGCATAAACACACCTCTGAAGAATGGTAAACGCAAACGATACGCCGCACGGCTCAACTGTTCGTTCGTCGTGATACCGGAAAGTGGTATTTTAAGAGCCTTTAACGTTTCCTCCCACGATGTTTTCTTTTACCTCTTGTCTTTTTTCTCTTCCTCACGCTACCACCACGTTTATAGGGCGCTAGATACAGTCCACGATCCTCCGACTGACATCGAGCGGCCCTGCGATCGCTCACAGCTCTCGCTACGCTCGCCGCTCCACCAATCAAAGATCCGAGCGCACCTAACATTGGTAAAATCGGTAGGACACCTCCACGTTTCGTTACCGGAAATAGTCTCTTCCTTTTCGTTCTCTTTCTTCTTTTCATACCCATCCCTAATATCGTTTTTGCTTTCATGGCTGCCCATACAGCGGTTGCGGCGGCTTTCTCACCAAACGTTGAATCACTCGCTGTTATACGTTCGCGTGCTCTTTCGGCGAGAA
>NW_017299986.1:8629-9716 GCF_001594075.2 Trachymyrmex cornetzi
GAAACGTGGAAGAGATTAAGTATCTGAATCGAAGTGTAACTGCACAAATGAAAAATGTAGTGACTAATGAGATATTGAAGAATTCGTTCAAAGACCGACTTCAAGGTGTAGTGACGAATGGAGAGTTGGAAAAAGCTATTTTACAATTACGTCGCGAAATGGAAAGAAGAACTGCGTCAAACGGAGTTTAATTATAAAGTGAATAGTTTTGATGAAAACTGTCACAGTTTCGCGCGAACTTGATACGATGTCTGTGAATAAATTTGGTATGCCTATGAGGAGAGACGAAATCGAAAAGTCGCGATCGTCGATGGAAACTTTACGAAATTATGTATACAACAATGGACTCTGTTTGAATCCAGATCATTACGACGCGAAGAAACGAAAAATAGAACACGTGGCTGCGCCGGAGTTTGACACCGACGCGGTAAACAAAAGCTACGTTGAACGCACGCTTCGAGATACGCGAAACGAGATCGAGGAATCATGTGGAGCGATATGGAAAAGGTGCGAAGAAACGTGGAAGAGATTCAACGTTTGACTCGAGATGTAACTGTACGAATGATGAAAAATGTAGTGACTAACGCGACATTGAAGAAATCATTCGAAACGATAGGGAGAGATATGAACCTACGCGCGCTTCGGGATGCGCAGAAAGATATCTCGAACGATGTGGAAAAAGTGCGAAACAACGTGGAGGAAGTCTCAAATAGTGTAAAAGCATTATTGATGAAAGTGTCCAACGAGATTCGTCGAGGTGTAACTGATTTGCGTCAACAAATGATTAATATAGTGACGAAAGAGACATTGGAGGAATCGTTTAAAACGATAGGGAAAGATACGTTCACGCAGGCGCTTCAAAACATATTAGATAATATTAAGATGTTGCATCACGGTGTAAGTGATCTGCGTAGACAATATCGACGAATGTGTGTAACGAGAACGAGATTCAACATCTGAACGAGGTGTTTAGGTATTTAAACATATCAGAAAGGTTTAAAAGATACGTGCAAAGCTCGTTTCCTATCATAACAGAGAGAGATGAGTATCGAGAAACGAAAACTCGTGAAAGAACTCCACGCACCCG
>NW_017299986.1:10914-11262 GCF_001594075.2 Trachymyrmex cornetzi
TCTTGACACCAGCTTTAGGGATATGTAAGAGAAAATAGGTATTGCCATTTAAGATTTCAAAGTTGACCTTCACGGTGTCCTTCAAGGTCACATGAAGGTCATTTCAACATAACCATATAATAGACCACTTGATATACTAAAACTTTTGTATTGAACATTTTTTTCCATAAGCATTATTTTCCAAGATATTTGGCCGTTGCCGAACTTTCTCCCATCACTGTATATATATACAGTCATGTAAAAATTACCTCTCCAACGAGGTTCAAGATAGGCGATCCAGTACGAATTAGTAAATTCAAGACAATTTTTGAAAAGGGTTATACACCTAATTGGTCCACTGAGATTTTC
>NW_017299986.1:11657-13380 GCF_001594075.2 Trachymyrmex cornetzi
ACGACTGACGTCTCGACTGTACCGTTACATCGTTCAAACATCGCACATAATCGTCGAAAGTGATCGTTTTCGCAACTACGTTTTTCTTGACATCCTTTATTCTCTTCGTATCGCTCTTTCCAATCACTCTCAACGCATACATCTTCGCTCTGAGTCCAATGAATTCCGTCATAATCGCACCACAATTTTCATCTTTCATCAAACCGGGTATTTTATTATTAACGCGTGGAATATCATACGCGTTTATCTCAGGATAATCACTCGTGTCGGATCTCGCGATATCACGCTTGATGTCCTCGTATACATTCTCACACTCCAGAAGATAAATCAAGCTGTCAGTGTCTGTGTACAAAATCTTACATGTATCGCGTTACAATGGTATCATGTACTCATAGTGAAATTCGTATAGACGCAACTTAGCTATTTCGAGAATACACATACCTACGTATATCGGTTTATTCATTTTTACCTCAAGTTTGCGCAATATTCCACAGCAATTAGATTTTCAGAAAAAATACTTCTACTGTGAAAATTCGGTTTCGCTATCATCGCTTCCGCACCGTATCTCCCATCCCAACGCGTTGTAAGTCGAACGTCAACGTGATCGCGTACGTTCTCCATCGTTTTTCCAAATACCTCGTTGTTCATCAATTTGTAAAGATTCTTCTCGAATTCGTTATTCGCGAGCATTCTAAATCTCGTATTAAGTTCGATATATCCACGAAGCCATGGGGATTGGGCGAATTGTAATATACGATAAATTTTTGTGATGCGGAGACCATGATGAATACATTGTTGTAGATTGCGATAGTACACGACATAGCGCTCCTTATCATAAAGAGTGGCCAGCAGTTTAACATTCCGTTTTCTAGGAGGTCGTTCGCGAGGGGGCAGAATGGAAGATCAACATGAGCATCGTGAACGCTTTGTGGATACGCAAGGGCGACTTCCAGAATATAACCGGTAACGGAGTCTGACGCCACAGACATTACGTCAAAGCGCTCGATGTCGTCGACCCATTGAAATTCTCCGTACGGTAAGGATTCGGACATCGCCCAACCGTACAAATTATTCACGTCGAAGTACATGAGGTACGTTGAGGGTTCCGAAGGATCGTACGAAGATGCGTTATACTTGTTATTAGCTTGCGCGTATCTATGTGAACACTGACTCAAACCACCGCGTACACCACGTTCCACAAACATCACCATATCGATGTCGGTGAGTAATTCGAATCGAATACCAGCGTATTTCAGCATAGCGTCCCACGTATATCCCGATAAAGTGTAATAATACGCTGGATCCAATCCGTAACTCTCAATACATGTATCACAAAAATTTTCGAAAACTTCTGCTAATAAAAGCACATCTGTCTTGAGATACAAATCACTGTAATCACCGAGAGTCTCTACGCAAAAACGTCGCCAAACGTTCGTCGCGTGTTGGTAATCGTCATCGGAAGCAGTCTCGTCGGTCAACGAACTACAAAACAGTTCACGCGGTGGTAAACTAGTCTCATTTAGCTTATCAACGCTATCGATATACTCATACGGAAACACTCCTTTCCGTGTAAGCAAATCGAAATCCTCAGCGTCAAGATTTGAAAATTCCGATCGTAAAATTTTCAATTTACTCTTGTCGAGATATGATACCAATTTCTCGAGACTAGTATTGAGAAATTTGAATGAATCCACAAAACGCAATTTCAAACAGTCCGTTCCCC
>NW_017299986.1:13767-15037 GCF_001594075.2 Trachymyrmex cornetzi
AAACCATGATACGCAATCCTCACCGCGATAAGATTTGTATATCGACATAGTTTTGTCGTATACACAACGTACGTAGTACCCTAAACACCTTGTGATGTTGATAGGTGAATCTTGACATGTTTTCATCGGTGGTCTTCTTCGCCAGTATACACTCCAAATCGGCATAAACGACAAAGAGAAGTCGCTCCTTCTTATTATGACCACGAAACGATAACCATTTATCGTTCTCGTTCTGAAGAATAATAGCACATTCGTTCGTCGTAGTACAGTCAACGATGTGAAGGAAAATAATGTAGATATCTGTGAAGTAACAAGTCATACGCGTTACACAGCTTTTTTATCACTATATACAACTAGTATATGTATATACAACTAGTATACCTACCTATCACACAAATGCTTCTTCTTCGTAATCTTACTCAATTGCGAACCTGTCAATCGTGACAGATTTTTAATCCATGTGAAATGACCGATGACGTTTTCATCATTACGTCTTGAGTCTTGCAAATACAACTTTACATGTTTCTCTTTCCTCTCTTTAGTAAGACGAAGAGGAACGATTTCATTACCATTGTCTTTTTTTCTGCCTCTCTCTCGCTCGGTAAATACGTTGATAGATATATCGTTCCAAAATTCAAATTTCGTAATTTGTTTTAAAGTAACGGGAAATTTGATACCCTCAAGCTTCAACACGGTAGTATAATCTGGATATGACGATTGTCTATTTACATGTTTTTCTGCAGGGTACAGAGCGGCGACCACCGACCAGGCGAAACACGCATTGTCCATCGAACGCACGTTGATCACCGCCTTCTTCAGCATAATTTCTCGCGGCAGCTCCACCCAACATCCCGCATGCATCGGGCTAAACTTGTTAACATTTACAATCAGATTCGATATACGTGACAGCGCCCATCCACTGTCACGTTCTTGAAATTCCTCCAGTGCTGCTAAAATATCATCCGTCACGTGTTCATCGTACCACTCTCGCAAATCGAATGTGTTAATAAGCTCGTAATTTCTCGTAGTAATACTCTTAGCAGATCTCTTAGCATCCGCGACGAACTCACCGTTGAACATCGTATTTACTTTTAAACAATTATGTCTCTGAAGATTATCACGAATCCGATCGATAACGATATCTCTCACGTCGTCGAGAAACTGTCGAGGTTCGATGTAACCCGAATTCAACACCACACCAGTCAATACGCGATTATTAAAAGCTGTTTCAATCTCCAACCATGAAAATCCACTCTTTTGTGATTCGACA
>NW_017299986.1:15496-23746 GCF_001594075.2 Trachymyrmex cornetzi
AAGATGTAACCAACGTAGAACTCGGTAACAGACGCTCGTAACAATACAGATCGTTGTTCGTACTCACGTTCGAACTGTTATCGCTGTCCGTACTTTCATGCGAACTGTTATCGCTTGACATATTAAGCATTCCAAAACTAAATGTGAAAAGGACCTTACCCCGTACGCAGTTATATATCGTTCCATCGTCGGAAATATCAAAAACCACAACCCCCCATCTTATCTAATACATATATTACAAATAAAGGATGTATATAAAAAATAGACAACCATGACACATCTTATCATATTCAAAGAATGTGGTATCTTCACACATACATACACTCAGGATATGTGTAATGAAAAGAAATCTATCGATTCAAATTTTTCTTTTAATTTTAATAAAATGCACGCTATAATAAGCACATACATCGAGTATATAAAAGATATAAAGGCATTACTTGTTTATATATAAAATAAAGATATAAAGGTATTACTTGTTTATATATAAAATAAAGATATAAAGGTATAGTATTACTTGCTTTGAAATCGCGTCCACTGATTAAATAGTTTTAACACATTCTGTAACGCGCAAATCTTCCACACCGATACGTATTGGTAGCGTCTAAAGTTTTAAGTGATTCAATCTCACCGTAATGCACATCGATCGTTTCCACTATAATGTCATCATTGTTCAAAATATCTAGTAACCACCCCCTTTTTTCAAATCCCTTCACATATACAATTGCCCCACTTTCTATACCAACAGCTTCTGAAATCAAACGCTGCGCCGTACGATATGGTACCATCCCATCATTTCACCGCAATCCGTGATGATGTATCATCACCCATGAGGCGTGTGATTGATCAGTTTTCGTCAGAAAGCGCCATGGCGTCGGGCATGTAAAAATGTAGTATGTCAATTCGCTCCCATTCTTTAGAATTGCTACCTCCTTGACAACAAATCGCTTATCCACGAGAAATCCTTAATAAAAAAAACATACACAATGATTTAACAAATACTAAACATATTTGTAAAATAAACAAAAGATATACCTTGCAAATCGACAAACGTTGGCACCATAACGATAAACGTTGTGATATATCACCACGAATGATTACATCAAACTAAATGAGGTAATCGTGTGGTGCGTCTCTTTTATCATGTCTCACTCAGAATGTGTATCTCGCTCTCTCGGTACAATCAAGTAAAAAACTAATCGCAAGTAAAAAATGAAATAAGATATGAATAGAATATATGATAAGAATGTAACATGTAATTATTGTATGTGGAACGCGGTTGTCCCTCTCTCATATATATTTAATAAGAAACATTTTTTCTTTCCTTCGTTACTGATGGTACTTTCATCAAATCGTCAGCTACAGAATCCAAAAGCTGATTCACCATTTGCTGCTTACAATCTCTGGGGGAAGATGTCAAAAATTGTGTTCTCAATTTGGCATATTTCCACCATTGATTTTTTTCCTTATTTTTAATATCGTGAATATCATACACATATAGACGAATCAACTGATGTCCAGTTTGTCCTTCCGGAGTTCCTACGGTGTACAGATGACCATTTTCCAGTTTTGTAATATATTGGGATACTCCATCGGTTTGCTCTTTCGAGGTTGAAGCAAAAAGTGCGTTCATACCTCCAGATTTCACTTCTGCTGACGATGTAAAAATCTCACGATCGATATTCGATGCATCGCTAAGTGTCGCCATGTGACATCTAACATACTCCTTCAGATCGTGCAACCATTCGAAGAATGTATTTTTTGTTATGAAATCTTCCATAAACATATTTTGCAACACTTTGCTCTCGGGAGTAGAGAAGAAACGATTCAATTCTTCCATAGAATACATAGAATTCAACAAACCTCTCGTCTTCAACGATTCCAAAAATGAAGACAGTAATGCATCTTTCATTGTCTTTGCCTCTCTCATACGTATCGTATTTGTATCTATTTTTCTCTGCTTCATCATATACGTTTTTATGCATCCAATCATCATTCTTACATTTTTAACAAACGTATTTGTAATCCACGTCTGATATATTAAATCGATTATAGAACCCATACCCGTTTCATCGAACACGTCTTCATCCTCATCTAATAGTTGTTCTAACGAATTCTCAGTGGACTTCGTCGATAGTTCTTTATTTTGCGACTCCATCGTAGTACACACAAATACGTTCAAACAATCATAAAAAAGTATGTATGATGAAAAAAAGCCTCGCCCATACGCATTTATATACCATTGTCCCCTTCGAACGTGTTAACGGATGTGGTTTCTATCGAGGACACAAAACTTCATAAAAATAGATATCCTTATAAGAGACAAAACTACGCATGAGAAATTGAGGTACTGTTACGAAAGATAACGAAGGGACAATAGATTCTTATCACATCCTTAAGGATGTGGTATCCCAACAGAAAAAGCATAAAAGGAAATCATTCCTATTTTAAATATATCTTTTTATTACACTAACACTTTAACAAAACACGACAGTAAACGTGTGTGTGGTACAATCGAACGCATCGATGACGTCACCCACGAAACGTGTCGTGACATGTCGCGGTGTGTCCTTCCAAAAATCTTCGATCCAATCCATCGACGCGAGCGTTGATGCGAGCGAGATCGAACATACGGCACAGGGGATTCCAGATACGCGAGTCGCGGGGAGCGAGATCGAGCATACGGCAAAGGGGTTCTGAATACGCGAGGGGGTCGAGGGGGAGGGAGGGCGAATTGGCGTTGGCGCGAAAAAACGCGCGAACTCTCTCAGTCACCCTTCCGCTCTCGAGCTCGCAAGACCTTCGTCACGTCGCTCCTCGCGTCGTGACGTCACGAGCTCACACACACATGCACCCGTGGGGACGGGGGCCGGGGAGGAAAACTGCTAGAGGTGGTGGGAGGCAAAAGCAGCTCGCTCATTGGCTGCCCCCCCGCACCACAGTACCCCTCTCGCCCAGTTTTCCCCCCGGCCCCTCACCCCGCGGGATATCCCATGGTCGAGGATATACTTTGTTTTCGTACTCTTATATAGCGCCAGAGTCTCGCATGACTCCTCGATTTTTCTTCTTCAACTTTCCATCTATTCCTTTGTTCTCTATTACTTTGTTTAACTATTTTATTTATTTTTCTGACTTTCCGGCTTAGTCGTTACTTTAATTTCTATCGTTATAATTTTTAAATACATATAACTTCGCTTATACATTTTCATTTTATTTCTTATTTTATTCTTTCAATTACTGATTTACAGCTAACTCGCTTACACAACAGCGGCATTTAAATGCCTCTGCTGTCTCGCTACGTGTTTGTGTGCACAGTCAATACTGTCTCTCGAATGCGTGCCTTTCTTCTGAATGCTACGCATTCTATACTCGTTACCGTGGCAGTATTTGTCGCCACAGGACCTCCCTACCAGTGATTTACTCACTAAAGAAAATATACTGTATAGTTAAGAATAATTACATAAAATTAACGAAATAATTTATTTAGTTATGACATAATAAAATCCGTGGTCTGTACTGTCTGTGCACACCTTTTATCTCAATAGTGTTGTATCTATATACCGTTATTTGCCGGTTCCTTCTGTACCGAAATAAAAGTAATAATAAAAAAACCTACAGTCAATATTCTAGAAATCGGAGTGTATATATATATTTACATGTCAGTAACCCGTAATTACATGAAGTTTTTATAATACGCTCTTTTTCTATATTATGGCAGGCCCGCCTGGAATCTGTCCGGGAAATGTACTCTTCTGCCACTCCTTTGTTACTCGTTCCGTATGCTGCTCCGTGGAATTCATCTGGCTTCCGTCTTGCTCGGGTTCATTGATCTTTGTGTGTCCTTGCTCGAGTGGCTCGTTAACTTCCTTTGGGATATCCTTGCTTCCGGACTTATCTGTAAAAATATACGCCGGTTTTAACCAGTCGATGGAGATAGTTACATTTTTCTCCCGTATCCGCACGACAAAGCTCTTACCTCCCCGCTCGATCACTGTATACGGGTCGTCATATGTTGGTTGCAACGCCGTCTTTGGTGCGTCGTGTCGGACGAACACCGCCTCTGTCGTTGCCAAGTACTTATACTTAAACGTTTTACGTTTCCCATGCCAGGCTGTTTTTACCGGCCTCAGTTCATCGAAATGCCTTCGTAAACCCCTCACAAAACCATGTGCATCATCTGTCTCGTCTGTGCTTCTCCGTCCTAGGAGTTGACCTGGCAGGCGCAACGTCTCTCCATACACTAGCTCCGCCGAGGTTGCCTGGAGATCCTCTTTCCATGCAGCTCTTATCCCTAGTAGTACCGTGGGAAGTACTTCCGTCCACCGGTTGTTTTCGTGACATCTAATTGCTGCCTTTAACTGCCTGTGGAATCGCTCCACCATACCATTCGCCTGCGGATGGTATGCAGTCGTCCTTAGATGCTGCGTTCCTAGAAGTTTATTTAGGTTTTTAAACAAATTAGACTCAAATTGACGCCCCTGGTCTGTGGTGATTCTAAGCGGCACCCCAAATCTACATATCCATTTTTCGTATAACGTTCCAGCCACCGTCTCGGACTCTTGATCTCTCATCGCAAACGCTTCCGGCCATCGTGTGAACCGATCCACGCACGTGAGGCAATACCGTTTGTCCTCTGATACCGGCATCACAATAATGTCTATATGTATATGTTCGAATCGTCTAGACGGACCGGTAATTCCTTTAAGAGGTGCCGACACATGTCGCGTTACCTTGGACTTTTGGCACAGTATACACGCGCGTGCCCACGTGTTTGCAGTCTTTGTTCATCGCTGGCCACACATACCGTTGTGCTACCAGCTTCCCTGATGCCTTTATTCCAGGATGAGCCAAACCGTGTATCGAGTCGAAAGCTGTCCGCCGGAAAGGCTTCGTTAAGAATTGATGCGGCGTCCCTGTTGACACATCACAATATATTTGAATACCTGCTCCGGGGATCGTCACTCGTTCTAGCTTGAGCTCCGTCCTTTAAATGCTCTACAAGTTCCTTGTCACCATTCTGTGACTCCGCCAGTATGGCGTAGTCCAGTTGTGATTTCACTTCTTCTATCCTTGATAATGCATCCGCTATAGTATTTTCCGCGCCCGCAACATATCGGATATCCGTCGTAAATTGGCTAACGTAATCAAGATGTCGAAATTGGCGGGGCGTATTTTTTTCAGCTTTTTTTCGAAACGCGAAGGTGAGCGGTTTATGGTCAGTGTATACCGCGAATGTCCTCGCTTCCAACACGTGCTGAAAGTGCCTGATCGCGAGGTATATTGCCAAAAGTTCCCTGTCGAACGCACTATATTTGCTTTCGGCTGGGCTTAGCTAATTCGAGAAAAACGCTAAGGATTCCCAACCGTTGTCGCTCCTCTGCTGTAACGCCGCCCCGACACTGTGTTCGATCGCGTCGGTAAACAGCGCGAGATCAGCGCCAAACCGCGGGTGCGCCAGAAGGGTGGCTTCCGCTAAAATTTCCTTCGACACCTCGAACGCCCGCTCGGCCTCTGTCGTCCAGGATACCGGCGCTCGACCTTTTCCTAGGCCATGTAACAATTCATTGAGCGGTGCCAATGTCTCCGCAGCACGCGGCAAAAATCGTCTGTAGAAATTTATCATGCCTAAATATCGTCTTAAATCTTTTGCCGTGTCTGGTCTTTTGTACTCTTGGATTACGCGGACGCGATCTGTGAGTGGTCGAGTCCCCTCACCGGTTACTAAGTAATTCAGGAACTCCACCTCTGCTTGGCCGAAAATGCATTTCGCGGGATTAATTACCACCCCGTACTCTCTTAATTTTCCGAATACCTGTTTTAGGTGCTCTCGGTGCTCTTCCTCGGACGTCGACGCTATTAATATATCGTCAATATACGCGTAACAGAATTCGAACTCGTGGAAGATCTCGTCGATAAAACGCTGGAACGTCTATGCCGCGTTCCTTAAACCGAACGACATAAACAAGAACTCAAACATACCGAACGGTGTGGTTATAGCCGTCTTCGGTATGTCTTCCTCGGCCACCGGAATCTGGTGGTACGCTCTCACGAGATCTAAAGTTGTAAATATTTTTTTCCTTGTAGCTCTTGTGCAAAATCCTCTATGTGCCTCACCGGATACCGATCCGGCACTGTCCGCGCGTTCAGTGCACGGTAATCTCCGCAAGGTCTCTATTCATCTCCTCGTTTGGGCACTAGGTGCAGAGGCGACGACCAGCACCCTTTTGATGGCCGCGCAATTCCTGCCTCGATCATATTACGAAATTCGCGCTTTGCGGCCCTCAAACGTTCCGGTGCGAGTCTTCGCGGCTTACTCGCCACCGGCGGTCCCGGCGTCGTCTCTATGTGATGTTGTGTCGCATGCCGTACCGCACTCGGCTGTCCTTCCGGTCGCGTAATTTCCGGGTACTGCGCTAGTAACTCGTGATACGTCGTTACGCCCGTTATCACCTTTATGCATGGCGCATTGCAGCGCAAACACCGCCCGGGGGATGTCAAACTCGTCACTTGGTCTACAAGTCGTGCGTTTTTTAAATCCACTAAGAGTCCGTAATGCGCCAAGAAATCGGCTCCGATTATCGGTCTCGACATGTCCGCTATTACGAAACGCCACGTGAATGCGCGTCGCAAGCCGAAATTCAATGTCATTGTCTGTGTACCGTATGTATTTATTGTCGAACCGTTGGCCGCCGAGAGCTCGTAGGTCGATCTCTGACGTGGCCCGCGAACCATTTTTCGCGGGTATACGCAGAGATTCGCGCCCGTGTCCACTAAAAAATGTATCCTCTGGCTTTCGGTCGCCGATCTCTTCATGTTCGAGCAACCGACGCGTTTTATGCTCCTGCGATAAACTTAGTCTCTTTACTAATTCCGTCTTTAATGATTCGTACGGGCGCTCCGCGGGCGGATTCATTATTATATCGCGCACTTCCGCCGTATAATGTGGTCCGAGCGCGGTCAACGCGTAGCCAAACTTCATCGCCTCACTAGTGATACCGGCCGCTTGGAAGCTACGATCTACTATATTGAACCGAAGCTCCGGATCGGCTGGAGTAAATTCCGGCATACGCATGCCCACGCGGCTCACCTCGAGTCCGGTCATGAAAAAACCTGTCATCGCATCGGCTCCACTCTCCCGGTTCGCTCCTGCCAGTTGAAGCGTCGTCCGGAGCTGCGCCTCCTGCTGTTCCGGCCCGGCCAGGCGGATCGCCTCGTCCTCGTGCATCAACGGCATCCTGTCTGCTGGCCAGCACTGTCTCCGTCGCTCGCACTCACTTCACCGCACTGCGCTCACCCCGTTTTCCGACGACTTCTCTGATAGTATTATTCAAATGAATACAGTTTCGTTTCGTCATTTATATTGTTCTCGTTTCACGGACACCACTTTGATCGCACCGTGATAATATGTACGTTACACGAATACGTGTTCAGATCACGTCGGGGTCACCACTTTGGTCGTCTAGGGTGTCGTTTTATTCTGCCCTTCGTAGGTCCATCTAACTGATTCCGTGTGATTATTCGTACGGCTATTATTATTTGTGAGCGTGGTTCAGATTTGCGAGCAATTTTCCGCGAGTATCTCGATCTTCGGAAAGATACTCGGAATGATGTAGATCGAAGGAATTATAAATTTTACTCAATTTAATAAACTTGTATATAATAATTTATCACGTCCGAACTCTCTCGATCTCACAATCTAACTAGCTTATATAGCGCCAGAATCTCGCATGACTCCTCGATTTTTCTTCTCGAACTTTCCATTTATTCCTTTGTTCTCTATTACTTTGTTTAACTATTTTATTTATTTTTCTGACTTTCCGGCTTAGTCGTTACTTTAATTTCTATCGTTATAATTTTTAAATACATATAACTTCGCTTATACATTTTCATTTTATTTCTTATTTTATTCTTTCAATTACTGATTTACAGCTAACTCGCTTACACAACAGCGGCATTTAAATGCCTCTGCTGTCTCGCTACGTGTTTGTGTGCACAGTCAATACTGTCTTTCGAATGCGTGCCTTTCTTCTGAATGCTACGCATTCTATACTCGTTACCGTGGCAGTATTTGTCGCCACAGACATTTTCTCCAAAATTCATTCTAACTGAAGATATTAGGGGGGTCCGATACTTTTCGATGACCCTGTATATGCATGTACATATACAGTGATGGGAGAAAGTTCGGCAACGGTCAAATATCTTGAAAAATAATGCTTATGGAAAAAAATGTTCAGTACAAAAGTTTTAGTA
>NW_017299986.1:24836-28695 GCF_001594075.2 Trachymyrmex cornetzi
AGAACTTCCCATTCAAGCTCTAGAAGTGCCTGCTTCACGCTTTTCGCGACATGTGGTCAAGTGTTATCATGCAACAAAATGACTTTGCGTCGATTGTTGGCTACGGATGATCTTTTTTGCATCAATTCGTCACTCGATCGGCCTTTGGAGTAACATTTAAATGTTTCTATAACTCTAGAAGCGTTTGAGCTGGATTCTCATCAAGCAATTCTTGCAGCTCGACATCTTCAAATTTTTTCGGCTGTCCTGGACGTTCTTTGTCTCTCATATCAAAATCACCGTTTCGGAAACGTTCAAACAAAACTCTACATGTTCTTTCCGATGAAGTTTCATCACCATACACTTCGGATAATAAGCGATGCGCTTCCGCTGCGGTTTTCTTGGGGTCGAAGTAGTGAAGAAGTACATGTCGGAAAAACAGCATACCGCGATTCATTTTCAATCGATTGGAAAATCTTTTTGGCTTCGAGAAATTTAATCTGTGAGGATTGAATCACTTTCAGCGATATCTAAACTACAAAAGACATATGACTTCATCGTCGAAACTCGCCAGCGTTGGAGCCAGCACCCTCTAGTAGCGAGCGGCAGGAATTAAGTTTAACACCTAATAGGTGGGATAGAAATAAACTTAAAAGTCCTTTACCATTTAGCGATATCCGTAATGATAATCGAGATGTTAAAGTTTGTAATTGTACTAATAAGAGCACGCCGATAGATAAAATAGAATCGGCTTCGGCCGCTCGAGGTATAGCCCGGCCCAGTTTGTCAAATGTTGTCAAACGATGGGTGCGCCGGCTGGAGAGACAAAAGGGGACCGCACCAAATGACTCGCGCAATGGCCGCTACGTACACTCGCGATTACATTACATACGTATGTAATAATACCAATGCAAAAATAGGACAAATACAAACCATAATAAACTTCGATGTATAAAAATGTCGAAAAAGAGAAAGCGATGAAATCTATGGAAATCTACGGAAAATCTAATTAATTTCTATCGTAATCTGTCACTTTTCTAAATCAAAAGGAAAAAATTTTAAGGAAACAATATCCGAAAAAAATAATATCATTCTCCACCATTCTCTATCGTTTCCTGTTAGGAGAGTATGATTTCCTTGGAATACGATAAAATATCAATAAAGGCGTAATGTTTCATTGCATGTTTTGCTGGAATCTATCTTTCTATGTATACTTAAAAAATCACTGAAAATCTGCTATAGTTAATAGTGTATTTACGGTAGTAAAAATTCTAATCTCATTATCGTATATTTACCAAAAAAGCTCTTTATTGTTAACTATTAGGTGTACAACTTTGCTTCCATCGTTTTTTTTTCCGAAACTCGAGGCTTCTTTGTAAAAAACTGGTTATACATTTATGATTTGAAGTATTGTCCATCGCTGGCCACTACTTTCTCCCATCTTTCGGGCAGCGTACGAATCCCGCGTCGAAAAAACTGATCATCTTTTGAGGCGATCCACGAATCGATACAATTTTTTACTTCTTTATCAGACCGGAAGTGCTGGTCAGCCAGGCCGTGTGCCATTGATCGAAACAAATGATTGTCAGAGGGAGCAACGTCTGGAGAATCACGGAGGGTGGGGTAGGACTTCCCATTTCAACGTTTCCAAGTATGTCTTGACCCCAACATTTGGTCGAGCATTGTCATGCTGCGAAATCACTTTATCGTGTCTCTTGTTGTATTGCGGCCGTTTGTCTTTCAATGCTCGGCTCAAACGCATCAATTGCGTTCGATACCGATCGCGTGTGATTGTTTCAGTCGGTTTTAAGAGCTCATAATACACTACACCGAGCTGATCCCACCAAATACAGAGCATAACCTTGGAGCCGTGAATATTCGATTTGGTCGTTGACGTAGAAGGGAACTCCCCGCCATGATTTTCTGCGCTTGGGATTATCGTAATGAACCCATTTTTCGTCCCCAGTCACAATGCGATGCAGAAATCCCTTCCGTCTTTGCCTTTCAAGCAGCTGTTCACAAGCAAACAAACGCCGTTCAACATCTCTCGGCTTCAACTCGTTCGGCACCCAATTTCCTTGCTTCTGAATCATTCCCATGTCTTTGAGGCGTTTTGAAATGGCTTGTTGAGTCACTCCCAACGATCGTGCCAATTCTTCTTGATTTTGACACGAGTCTTGATCAAGTAATGCCTCCAATTCTGCATCTTCGAAAATCTTCTCTCTTCCATCGCTATGACGGTCTTCGACGACAAAATCACCGTTCTTGAAGCGTTGAATCCACTCACGATACGTTCTTTCACTAATAGTGGCCTCACCATAAGTATTTAAGAGCATTCGATGAACCTCAGTCGCAGATTCCTTCATATTGTAGCAGAAAATTAAAACTCTCGCAAATGACGAGAATTTGCGGGAGGTTTTAATTTTCTGCTACAATATGACTCGTAAACTGACATTTTCAATCGAGAATAATTTTATGATGCAGACACAAATCGACTAATGTTTCTATGGTGTTATGTTGACAGATGTCCAAGTTTATTGTATGACGTCTACGATCTATTTATTTCGACCACCATTACCGCTAAAGCCATGTATAGGAAAACGGCGGAAGCAAAGTTGTACACGTAATATATCAACGATATTTGACATAGCATTGGGCTCTTGAGGTATAATTAATTATCGTAAGCGGCTCATCGTAATCTATTATAAAATCGGAGAAAAGTATATTCTTCTATCATCATCATCATCATCATCATCATCATCATCATCATCATCATCATCATTTTTCCTATCTAAAAAAGGAGATGTTAAGTCGATTGCTCGCATCTCTCGAAGCTTATTATTGCCGCTTTTCGGCGATGCTGATTGGTTCTCTCGCTGCGCTTACTTCGTGAGCGGCTGTCATCATGGAGATCGATTGTTTGATGGATGTGTGTCGTTGTGAGATCAAGTTACATAATTACGAATAGGTTAAGTTACATAAGTTACATAATTACTTTTTTCGACTCTTTACATTGACAGAGGTTCAATAACTAATCTGATCCGATCTGATCTAATGGAACTGATTCGTTAAATTTTTCCGACTTTTTACGTTGAGTGAAGAATGGACAGGCAATAAGTATATTTTACTTTAATAGAAAATCACATAATAAATAATGTAAAATTTTTATAATAATCTTGAGGTTTAACAACTGGTATTGGATATGTTAAGGGAGGGGTATAGTTAATTCGCGGTCAAAAGAAGGCATGTTTTTATGAATTTTTTTAGGCGCTCTGGTTAGTGCCAGTGTATTGAAATAAAATTATAATAATAAAACTACATCTCAAGAATATTCAGTAAAAATTTGGACGCAAAAAATTAAAAACTGTGCAAATGGCACGCGATCGACGGAGGCGCCTCGAAAAAAAGACAAAGTCCTGCGGTGCGCAACATTTCTCGGCACTGAATCATCTGAAATCAAAAAACCAAAACTTTTTAGTTAGTTTATGAGTTTCTTGAGGTAACGCTGTCGAGTTTTTTTTTTTAGTGATTATTTTTTATTTAACAATGATAAATAAATCGGAATTTTGAGTAAAAATCGTACTTTTTTTTTCAAGATGTTACCAAAAATTCAAAAATCGTTTAAAAAAAAAATCTCGACAGCGTTACCTCAAGAAACTCATAAACTAACTAAAAAGTTTTGGTTTTTTGATTTCAGATGATTCAGTGCCGAGAAATGTTGCGCACCGCAGGACGTCTTTTTTTCGATGCGTCTCCGTCGATCGCGTGCCATTTGCACAGTTCTTAATTTTTTGCGTCCAAATTTTTACTGAATATTCTTGAGATGTAGTTTTATTATTATAATTTTATTTCAATACACTGGCACTAACCAGAGCGCCTA
>NW_017299986.1:28802-31880 GCF_001594075.2 Trachymyrmex cornetzi
GATCAATTGATTTTGTAAACACTTTTCAATCCGTACTTCGTTTTTATGAACCTCGTAAAAGTATGAGAGAAAGAAAACGCTATAATCATAAAATAAAGGTACAAGTATAATGGCAAGTATATATAATGATAAATATACAATGATAAATATAAAATTATAAATTATAAATTAATAAAAACTAATAAGTTTTTATAGACTCCTTTAATTAAAACAATTAATGAAACCATAAAAAATATATTACAGGCAATAGGAGTCGACGCTGGTTATCAATTAACGCAATTTTTCTTAATACTAAAAATATAAACCTTAACTTTGAACGTTTCTACTCATGGTTTGAATCTTCATCAGCAATCTTCCCCCCTAGCGCAACGATTGGAGTATTGCATGACAAAATGATATCTCCAACGTATTTCTTCTCAAAAATTGAACTGTTTACTGTTGTGAGGTAAGTTATATACTCACAAAGTTAGAAAGCTGAGTGGCAATGAGAACTCAAGCTAAAATTATATGAAAGATTAGATTATCGTATGTATAATTTGAAAATTAATAATTACCTCACCTCACACAGTCGACGTTTTTACACTGAACAATGAATCTCTCTTATGCAACATTTTGTAACTTGTTAATATATTATAAATTATCGTCAAATTTTAAAAAATAACTGCCAGAACGATATGTGTCTTGTCATTTCGACAGTCGGTTAAATAATGATTGCTAAACGAGTAACAAAGCGGTCAATTTGAAAACAAACAAGTTTATGACATATATTGTATTACGAACAAGCCTTAAAGTTTATTGAGAATTTCAATGTACGCATGATTTAAACCAATGGTATCATGTTGTAGATTCAGCCCATTGGTCTGTCGATTAATATACATCATCTCTGATATTAACCTTTTATTATAATAATTTTCTACATCCAAAATCTCTACGTTTTGCCAATCAAAGTTACGATCGTTTTGCAACCTATGTTCTGTGATCACTGAATGAATGCATATTTTATTATGGATATGTTTTTTGTGTTCAGAAAGTCTGGTTTTTAATTTTCTCCCTGTTTGTTCCACATAGGAAGCATCGCAATCACGACAGTTGATCTTGTAGACTACATTCCTTTTTAATTCATTGTTTAAAGAATTCTTATGAATTTCGATAAACTGATTCAACTTGTTCAAACTAAAAAATGAAACCCTATGGCAAACTCCATTAAATGCATTCTTGAATTTATTCGATATCTCTTCCAATTATGGTATGGAAAACCATTTAACGCGTTCTTTAGGTAAATTGTTATTTGTTTTTTTAGTTGAACAAGAATTCAATTTATTTATTAATGTTTTAACTCTTTCATTAATAGTATCGAATATAAAATTTAATGGATAATTGTTTTAAAAGTATCCTAAAACAAATTCAAGATTCTTTTTGTGAAATTGTGGATGTGAGATATAAAAAACTTTATTTACCGGATTGAAAATTATGCCCTTCTTTTGCGAGATTGGATGTTGAGACAAAAAATTCAAAAATCTTCCCGAAAATGTTGGTTTTTGATACCAGTCAAATATTAATGAGTTATTTTTTAAAATTATAGTTGTGTCCAAAAAATTGATAGAACTACCACCCACTTCCAAGGTGAATTGTAACCTTGGATGGAATGAATTGAATTTTTCAAGAATAGCATCAATTTTAGAATTCGGTAAACAAAGAACGATGTCGTCTACACATCTATAATAGAATGGTATGATATTGAATATTGCTCAACACCCAATTCTCCAAATTCATCATAACTAAATTAGCAACAATTGGAGAATGCGGTGAACCCATAGGTGTTCCAAAAGTCTGTAAAATTGATTGTCAAACGTGAAAAAAGTTGAATCCAACACTAGGCGAACAGCTTGGATAAATTCATTTTTTGATAAATTACAATTCTTGCAAATAACGTCCCATCTATTGGAAAGAGCGTCTAGTACTAAATCCGTTGGAGTGTTAGTGTAGAGTGGATATTACATCCAACGACACCAAACTAAACCCATGATCAATTTTAATGTTTTTTAATTTTTGAACTAATTCAAAACTGTTCTCGATGTTATTAGCCGCTTTAGGAATGCTTTTTACAATCAGACTATGTAAGAACGCTGCCAAATTATATAATGCACTATCCAAAGAGAATATGATGATTCTAAATGGGCAATTTAGTTTATGCACTTTTGGCAACGCATAAGCCCTAGGAATGTTACCATCATTACAATAGAGTTGTTTGTAGGTTAATTCCGAAATGTAATTTTGTTTTTTCCATCCTGCCAACAGTTGCCTCAAGTTACTGTTAATTTTACACGTAGGATTCTTGAGAATTATCATGTACGTATCTTTATCATCAAGTATTGTTTTAACTTTTTCAATATACATGTTTTTGTCTATTGCTACCGTTAAGTTGTCTTTGTCAGCTTTAGTGAAAATAATGTTACTATTGTCCTTTAAAAATTGCTTAGTTAACCATGTTTTTTGTAATTTTTTGATAACAAAATTCTTTTTTTGTTTGAGAGAAAATAGGCTATTTATTATTGCGTTACGTCCAGGCCCCAAAAGTATTTTTGTCTTAATGAAAAGAAGGAATTAGGAGGGGGCCAAGGTAGGGCGCAACTTGTACCGCTTTTTGTGGCTTATCGCTCCGTGGACGCGTGCCACAACTCGGAAGCACTTGTGCGAGTCTTTGGTGCGGGTAAACGCAAATACGAAGCGCTGTTACGCCGCCCAAGACAGTGCCACCGTTGGTCCTTACTTTTGGTCAAGGAACTTAATCCTTATAACCAGAGATAGGACCCGTACGATCTTCGAGGTGAAGGAATAAGTCGGAAGGGTTAGAGAATGAAGGGTGACTCAATTTAAATTACAACTAATATTTAATATAACTTAACAATTTATGAATTACAATATTTTATACATTTCCTAAATTATAAATTGCATTGTATTATCCTTTTTATCTATTAGCATAGTTAATTGACAACGGAGATTACGTGAATATGTCTATGTTTTACTATACGGTTGTATGTGTGTGTGTGTATGGTTGTGATTATGGGGAGGGAGAAG
>NW_017299986.1:32118-34234 GCF_001594075.2 Trachymyrmex cornetzi
GAGAGAGAGAGAGAGAGAGAGAGAGAGAACTGAAGCGTTTGGTCGCTTCGAGTGATTATAGAAGGAGAGGGATCGCGAACTATTCAAAGCGGGTTGACGCTCCGCGAGTTCGCAGGGAAAGAAAGAGATGCGAGTTACTCGCAGCGTAATTTCGCTTCGAGATATCGCGGAAAGAAGGAAAGATCGAACTATTCAAAGCGGGTTGACGCTTCGCGAGTTCGTAGAGAAAAAAAGAGATGGGAGATACTCAAAGCGGTGTCTCGCTTCGAGTTATCGTGGAAGGAAGAAGGTCAGAGAGAGATGGTAATTACTCGAGGGCGTTATTACGCTTCGAGTAATTGTAGAAAGAGAAAGCGGGAGAGAAAAAAAAGGAATAAGTGTGAAAGAAGAAAAGGGAAGAGCACGACAGAGAATTATAAATAATTATAGAGAGGTGAGTCTTAAGCGATTGCAAAAAAAAAAAGAGAGGGCGTTTGCGAATTTTAGATCATAGTAGTTACTCACGGTTTTGGCGGAGAGAGAGAGAGAGAAAGTCTAATGAGTCCTTGTGGGAGGAGTCTTCGCAGGATCAGCGGTCGGAGTTGGCTTCTCAGCGCTTCCCTTAGACGGGATGGTGAAATTGGACCGCCAGGTATGGTACGCACTTGATCGCGAGAACTCCGCACCAATGATAATAATTCGGGCAGCACTTCGTCTCGTGAGCAATTAAGTTAATATTCGACTGAGCTTACTGTCCTCGCGAAGGGCTCTTATATATCATACCTAAGGTACGCTGTTTTTTCGGACTTTGGACTTTGATTCGATAGTGATTCACCCTGTTTTGAGTGTTATTGTTTCGAAATATAGGGGTGACTAATGATTTTTCTTTGAATTATTGGGAAAGCCTTTTCTAAAAATAGAAGTGATTACACATATTTCTATGAGTCATACTGCCACTAGGCGTACACGTGTGATAATTAACACATTTATTATCTACAGTTATTTGGTGATATTAATTATTCCTTCGTTAAGAATCGATCTTCGATCGGTGACGCTATTGACTCTCTAATAGACTCTCTGATACCTTAGGGATTGCATGCATGGAACTGCGAGTGATTCGCAATTGAGAAATAAGTTCTCTCCACGAAAGAAAAGAACCGTGGAGTCGTCAGGACGTAACAATTGCAATAGAATTATTTCTAATTGAGTTGTGTACGGACGTCTGTAATTTTTTATATTAAATTCAACATTTTTTATAAGTTTAAAAATTAATTTGCTATTATTACAAATGGGAAGAGAAAAGTTTCCACCTAATTGCAAAAGACACTGAACACACTGTGGAATAGAAACCGATGAAAGATTGGTGAACCATTTACCCTTTAATGACAATGAACATTTGTTATTTTTAAATTCATTCGGAGCGACAGTAACTTCAACCAACTTGTATCCCTCCGAAAGTGTAATCCTTTTATTGTGAAATAACTGGCCAATGCCACTGTCACTATCATGTACTGATGATGGTTTCATCCAGAAGTACTCAATGCTTCTTATCTCTCCCATTCTTTTCTTTAAAATTTAACCCCAAGCAATCTTTTTGTTAATTCTTTTTCTTTCAAGTAAAAACTCGTTATATATGTTTCATTATTTTTTTATTCAATATTATTTGATGATCATCTTATTATATTTTGAGGTCTAGCAGCGCGCCAAGTATTTTCACATAAAAAATTTTATTTTAATAAAATTTTCTCATTTTGTGATGCTTCGTCTTTAATTTTTTTTAGATTAAATGTTGTATTCCATTGCAAATATAAAAGACTCTTGAATAGAAAGATAAAGGTACGTATCATTTTGTCTCGTTAATTAAATGTTATATGTTGCAATAAAATATATGTTCTTTTCTCAATTTACAAAATACAATAGTATATGTTATATGTTGCAAGAAATTATATATTCGTTTTGAAATTGGCGTAATTTAAAGATTTGATTTGTAACGTCCGGTGCGCCTACAATATAACGCCCTGTTTATCAAGCGAGCGCGAGCACGAAATATAGCGAACGATATAATACGTGCCAACTACAAGCGCGTGTAGCTATAGGCCAAGCCACCGAAACCGTCGCGTTCGAACGCCGCGCATAC
>NW_017299986.1:34571-39416 GCF_001594075.2 Trachymyrmex cornetzi
ACAATGAAAAAGCGCGCAGGAAACAAGTGCAAGCGCTGCCGCAACGAGCTGCGATACACGATAGCCGAGCGCGCCAATACAAATCTCGCAACCCCCGCAGCAGAATAAAATGCGCAATCTAACTAAAACCCTATTGTCATTAGAATAAATCATAAATTACACAATCAGCAAGTAATAGCGATTTCGCAATGGCACGTGAGCGAAAACATCCCCTTGCCGCGAGGGGCCACGAAGTAAACAGTATATAAAGCAGAGCATCTAAAGACAAGACGCCTTATTCTTCCTAAAAGCTCCAACGGTAAGCACTCCTAGCGCTTTAAATAGCGCTCTGGATCTTTCCGCAGATCCCGCACAAAAACCTGCCCCGATCGTGCACCAATCACGGCGTCTGACGGGCTACTTCCTCTTCCTGTTTCGACAGCGCTGACCATAGCGACGCCGAAGCTAAATCCCTGCGGAACTTTAAACGAGCGCCTTTCTCATATCGATGCGATAATATATTTAAAACCTTTAGTTTATCAGAATTAAATAATTGTTTTCTAATAATAATTAAATGAAATAAGCATTGTAATGTAGCATTGGCATAGCATGAAACTTTGTCAGTATTTTGAAAACCACGTATAACAAAAGAAGTAGTACTTTGTTGAACTTTTTATCTGACTGTTGAACTGAAGTTATTATTTTCGCTAATGTCCATGGCACATCTTTAATTTTACGATAACTCTTTTGAAATGGTAATAATAATTTGTGCTTCTGGTTTATGTAGTCGTTTAGCCGATTATATTCAATAATTGTTTCTTCACTAGTTATTACGTATAGATAAAGAATCATAATTAATCAAATACGCATTAAGGTTCACTTTCGTTGCTAATTTTACTTTAATTTTATATTAAAATTAGAATTGTATGAAGGCATTGCGAACAACAGCTTAATGGACAAAACGCTTTATGTATGTTATACGTACGACTGAAAATTTTGAAAAGCTGAAGTGGTCCCTTTTTGGGAAATGATCTCCAGATCTCGGTATCGGCTGCACCAATTTTATTCGGACAATCGAAATATACCGACGACATATAATAAAAGTGTTTTTAGATCTTTGATTGCGGCTTTAGTTTCTGAGTAATTTTAATCTAAAGCATATAAAAATTTAAAACGGGCCGCTTGACCGCTTAACGTGTCAACGTCATGGCGTATATATTCATGCCGTTTCCAAATTCGCGAGGCTATAAACGGCATGAATATATATGTAATGATGTTCACACATCAAGCGGCCTGTTTTATATTTTTAATTTACACTTTTAATTTAAAAGTAACTTATTAAAGTATTAAAGTAACTATACAGTGAAATGTCGACACATAGTACAGTGCTAATGAAACTATAGATAAATAATTCGGTAAATGACAGCAATAAACGAGCGCCATCTACCGTCGAAAATATGAAAAGTATATGACTTTTTCAGGCGACGTATCTTACATAAAATTTTGACATTTCGGATTTCGCATCACGATATCTCCATTCGTGAGACACGTAGAGGTAAAATAAACGTTTATTATATAATTCGGACCCAAACTGTCGATGGAGCTCATATTCAGAATTCGATCGGTCTAGCCTTTATTAAAAAAACCGAGAATTTCGGATGCTCGGATGCCCGCAACTCGCTGACTCGCGTAAAGACACACGTGTCTTGCGCTGCGCGCCCACTTGACGCGAGACACTACCGTGTCTCTTGATGACAAATTACAAATTAATATAAAAACTAATAAGTTATTACAAACTCCTTTAATATTAAAATAATTAATAAAACCATAAAATATGTATTACAGGCAATAGGAGTCAACGCTGGTTATCAGTTAGCGCAATTGATCTTAATACTAAATATATAAACCTTAACTTTGAACGTTTCCACTCATGGTTTGAGTCTTCATCAGCAATCTTTCACCCCAGCTTAACGATTAGAGTATTGCATGACAAAATGATATCTCCAACGTTTTCCCTCTCAAAATTTATGATAAAAATTCTATTATAGAATGTGAACTAGTAGTCTATGGTTTAAATTATTTTGTACATGCTGCATTAAATATTAGATAAGTAAATCTATATTAAAAAAATATATTTCTTTGAAAATTTATCTTTTCCCTAACCTCTCTTCATCATTCCTTCTTCATATCTTCGTGATATTAAATTAAATTTTTTTTTAATAAAATCGCGTGCGAGAGGATACATTTCAACAATTTGTGACTACCGTACGCCAAAATTATATTAACAATAGATATGGTGCATTAAGAAATTGTGTGAAGTTTATGATGAAACTTCAATCATGGAGTGTGAATTATATTAGTAATGTGCGCTTCAGGTGAAAAATTGTAGACGCTGCGTTATATTTAAAGTATGAAATAAATTAATGTTTTGTAAAAAAAAATGTGTAATACGATACTTATTATAAATATATAAATTACTGAATTTTTTAAAAATTATCTTCAGTCTCCTTTTTCCCTGCCTCTATTCGACGGTTTAGAATGATATATGATAAGAAGGCACGCAATTTTTCCTCAAATAAATTAATCAAATTATTAAAATAAAAATTGAATAATAAGAAATTATGATTCTAATCTCTATTTCTTTCTGGGTTATCTCCACAATCCTAAAATTTTTTTTTTCGCTCCCTTCTATGACATCATCTGCTTGTAACGTAACTTTGAAATCTGCACATTCCTGTTTCTCCTTATCGCAGTAGAAACGAGTCTTCTTTCTCTACAATCAAGAATCAATTAATAACATGGTAGCTGTTCAGTAGTACGATGTAGTACAATAAGAGTCCGATAGCTACTGAATAATAATTTATAATAGTTTGATAATTAGGAACGCTCAGCAATTTGTATTATATTACTAAAAATATTATAATTAGTTGTTAAATTAAAATCATTGCTAAGTCATATCATTAAAAAATCGTAAAACAAATACCATATTTATTTAATAAAATTGTGAACAAGAAGAAAAGAAAAACATGGGAGAAAATATAACGGGAAGAAGAGAGAGCGCGAATACTATGATAAGTATAGGACCTCAATGGGTAGGAGAGAGAGTATGAATACTATGGCGAGTGTAGAGGACTATACAACGGATGGGACATATATCGTTATACGCACTATATGATAACGTCGCAATGCATCTCGATCTTTAAATTTATATATCATTATGCATACTATTTTGGCAACGTCGCAATGTGTCAAAATTACATTCATGATGTCATTGCGAAACATGTCGTATTAACATGTCAAATGTCCTAAAAAAAAAATCTTTTATTACACTAACAAAGCTGTCGCATATCGACGCTTGCATTTTTTATCTCTCGCTTGTGTTGGTAGAATAATTCCATATGCATTCCTGAAGAAATGTGATGGAGGGGACGAAACTTAGAAAGAGCTCGGGCAATGAGCAATATCGTATTTTCCATGTATGCAATCAAATAAAATAAAATTAAATAATATTGCAATTGGTGACAACCAAGGTAACAACATAATCTTGCCTCGTGCAATGTGGCGGACTTTCATCGAAAGACGCGCTGATATTGGGCGGTTCGTGCAATCAATCGCACCTTCATCATTATCGGTCTAAGATCTTATGATAGAAATCGTAAAAATGCGTTATGTAAATGTGGTCAAATTAACACTGCGCGATACATGTCTGTATATGAAGCCGTCAACCGTGCTTTTCATGTTCAAACTCGAACGTTGCTTCGAGAATGTATACTCTGAGCTGTGCCAGTATACGCATACCGTCAATGAAAAATTTAAATATTTTGTAACACTTTTAGGTGAAAATTGTATCATCGATAAGTGTGATGCTGTAGATTTTTTGCGCAAAATTTATAATAAAAAATCAAATATAGAGTGTGTTAATAGTTTTGTGCTTTAGATGATATTGTAAACAAGTGCTTTAGATGATATTGTAAACAAGTGCTTTAGATGATATTGTAAACAGTGTGAAAAGTAAATGTACATTTTATTGCTAATCGGAAGGAAGTGCTTAAAATTCGATTTAAAATTTACTAAATTAAATTAAAGTTTCTGCTTATAAATATTGTAAGAACTGTATATTGTAAAATTACATTATGTAAAAATAAACGCATATTTAAATTATATATCTGGGTGTATGACATTATTTGTTCCTTTCTTATTATCGCAGCGCTATCATATTACGCGCGCCGCCAGCATCTTTGTGCTCGATGCTACTGCGACGAATGGTCACGACTGTATTAAGCGTTCGCTCTATGTAAATAAATAAATAAATAAACCGTGATAAAATATTTTTGCATGCGAGAAGAATTTACAACGGAAGCGACAACGCGGCAGGAAAGATGTCAGCATAAGGGGAAGAAAGATCATAAGTACATGGAGTAAGTGTATGCAAGGCTTTGTTACTGATGCATTTTGTGGTTGACGCGGGGTCCGCGGCGGCGGCGGCCTATCCCCCCCTCCATCAAGCTACTCTCGCGACCGCGACGCCAGCGGCGCCTGGTGGCAGCCAGGCGGCTGTATCCGTGGTACAGAATCCGCCTTGTTTAACTACTCGCAATGTGACACGGTGTGACACGGTGCATCATTACAGTCTTGTTGTTCACCAATGTACAAGGGTGAGACAATCACAGTGTTGTACTGTTGAGTGAGTTGTTTGTTAGAAAGTACCCATAACCTTCTCTTACCAAAGACAGACAATTTCCTGCTACTATATTTTTTTCATTTTGTGGACACAAAACGCTATATATATATTGTTACGCCCATGCTCCGTTGCATGCCGTGCTGTAGGGGAAAGTGGGCGAATTGTGCGCACCTAAGGGATATTTG
>NW_017299986.1:39605-39810 GCF_001594075.2 Trachymyrmex cornetzi
GAATTGTGCGCAAAGCAAAAGTTGCAGGAAGTGAATGAATTATGTAATGTTGACAAAGAAAAAATCATAAAATATATTTATAACATTGTAATATAAAAATATATATTACATATATACAGGGTGGACCATCTGAAGTGATCCAGTCAAATATCTCGAAAACTAGTAGGGATAGAGAAAAATGTTTCGTATGAAAAGTTTAGGGTTA
>NW_017299986.1:41517-43353 GCF_001594075.2 Trachymyrmex cornetzi
CAATTACCCGCTGCGCACAATTCGCCCACTTTCCCCTACTAACACCCGTGGTGTCGCGTTGTCAAGACGACATGCCATTGTTGATGGTAAACAGTTGTCAGATCTTCGGAGAGCAGTCAAGACGTACGGACGTGCTTCTCCGCCGATTACGCATATTATCGATACGCTACTTCTGTACTGACGATCTCGTGGTGCTGACGTTATTGGGTGCGTTCCGTTTCACGCATGATGCGCATGGAGAGCACGGAAGGCGTTCCGTTTCACTCCATGCTCCATTCATGCGCGCATGAGACGGCAGGGTGTCTATACGACTCGCAGCGTAAGACAGCGCATGGGCTGCCTCAGCTCCCGAGGTGAGGCAGTTCATGCAATGTCAATGCGCGAGGATTACGTTAGTCATTTTAGGCGGGAAAAAGTAACTAATTATTTCTATTGTTATTAGTAGGGTATATAGGCGGATTTTAATTCGGAATTAGAATCTACCTATATACCCTACTGTTATTGTATGACATTATTGTGTGAAAAACCACATTTCTTTAAAAATGAAAGAACTTTATGTTTACGAAAACGATGAATTATAAATATTAAACGTATTCAACGCTGAATTCATAGCAGCAACAACTGATAGTAAGGAATATGGTAAAAAATTGTTCATGTATATATAAATATGTATAAATATTTATAAACATATATAATTGTATATGAAGTTAAATACAATTATTATAATTACATATGTAATTATATATATCCATGTGTGTTTATTCATTCTTTTTTCTTTTGTGTAAAATTGTTTTTTAGTGTAATAAAAATAATAATAAGAAAATGTCAAATATAAAATTAAAGGGACAATTTTCGCATTGTTTGTTTTAGAAAAAAATCAAGTTTAGAGAAATGTAAAAAAAATATTCATACTCGTACATAATTATGTATAATTTTACATATAAAAAATTATCAGCAATTTTTTTACATTTCTCCAGATTTCTTTTTTAAAACAAATAATGGGAAAATAATAGAGAAATAATGGGAAAATTATCATTTTAATTTTTTTAATGTCTTCATTATTGTTATTATTTTTATTGCACTAAAATGTAATTTTACAAAAAGAAGGATGTACGAGTATATGTATGTATGGACGTTTTATATATAAGTATATATATTTACGATTATTTATACATCTTTATGTATGTTTGTAGATATAAATTTTATATTCATATATGAACATGAAAAATTTTTTTCCCGAATTAATATCGTATATAAGTTTTGTAACCTTGAACATCAAGATTCTTTAAAAAGCAGCAATGTAATATTTATTCCAAATGCCCATTAGACTTATATTTTTTATCTAGAATGTTTACAATCGTATGCATAAACTGCATAGGATCCGTTCCGTTTCTCTATGCGCTGCATGCGCATGGGAAAAAAGAAACGAGTTAATGCGCGCATAGGATGCACTGCGTTCCATGCGGTCCATGCGTGAAACGGAACGCACCCATTGAATAAACGATTTCTTATTTCCTATCCTTTAATCCTTGAGTCTCTTTATTTCCGTGGTTCGGGAGTGCGCGTTACTATCCGAGTGCAATCTCGTGCATCGGGCGCAACATTTTGGGGGCTCGTCCGGGATCAGAGTGTCTCGGATGATTCGTTCATCGATCGTAACGAGAAGGAGAACTCGAATGCAGAGTCCGGAAGGATCGACGACAGCGGAGCCACGAGATATGGAGACAACAGCGGAAGTAGTTAATGCAATATATGTTCTGGATCACTTGGTGGCAGGCGGGTGACGGGGACCGGAGGGAAAAGTCGGTGAGGGGGGGTTTGAGCGGTGGGGGCGAA
>NW_017299986.1:43827-44203 GCF_001594075.2 Trachymyrmex cornetzi
AAAATGTTTTTTATGCTTTAAATAAATCCTAAATCGTAAGGATAAATTTTTATAGTTTATCATTAAGTATCTAATTTGTGGAAGAAAGGTTAGGTTAAAAATTATATTTGTACATATAATTGTTTATTATAATAAAAATAATATACGTAGGTTAGCGCTCTCCAAAGACCAAAGCGATTAATCCACATTGAATTATATCATTGTGGTTGAAGGATTCATCATCATACATTGTTTTCAGTATATTCGCAGGTTCCTTGATAGTAGAAGCGATATCGAAAAGTCGTGATAATTTTTTGTCAACGTTATTGGTAATCGAATTTAACGAGGAAATAAGATGATTTACACAATATTCCAGATTAAACATATTGAGCACGGT
>NW_017299986.1:45289-47874 GCF_001594075.2 Trachymyrmex cornetzi
TAAATTAATCCGCTTTTGTCACGATTCTCTTGAATTCGTTATATTGGTAAAATTGTTGTTTCTTAGCAAAATAAATATTATCATCCATATGTCGGAAAGCCATGGTTGGAGATGGCGGTATTCCGGGAAATATTGATTGTAACGTTTGATATGCACTAACAGTCAGAGTACATTCGTCTATTTGCGCCACATCGTTATCATCGAAGATTACGTAGGTTTGTCCTTTGTGAGTATTTATCGCGGTATTAATTACAACATTTGGGGGAAATCCCAAATTTTTTAGATGTTTCGGCCAGCCTTCTTTTAATTTGAAACTGGGATAATTAACCATATAAACCATATTATTTATAAATAGTACTATTTCACCCGAGGGTCTTTGGTACGCGGCTGACAAAGAGAAATTTTTTGGGAGGAAATTCATGTAAGTATTTAGCTCAAATGGTCCGTCATATTTGTTATCATTTATATTTATCGACCATACATAGCTTTGATATGTGACGAATATTCGATAATTTAATATTAATATAGTATCCACATATTGTAATTCACAGAGATCTATTTTACCAGGCTTATTTGTCGGAATTTCAGTAGTCGTTTTTGGTGGTTTTATAGTAGTAGTAGTTGTTATTGTTGTTATTCCTGGTTTGTTCCTTTCATATAGATACTGAATCGTTAAAATATCTTCTAAGTTGAGTTTAACAGTTGTATTAGTATTTTTAGCAAACGCAAACATTACGGAATCTTCGCGCGAACTGTGACTAATGTCCGATTTCATGTGTTAACGTATGAAGTAGACGTTCCGAGTTGAAAGGTATTTTATCGTGTAGGTATATGTGCCAGGCTTCTGCATTGTCAATATGTATTTCGGTGATGTAATTAGGATTGCGTGAAGGATAAAACGCGTGAGCGAGTACTCCACCACGACCGTCGAATGAAGAGGGGCAAATTTCTGCGTTACGTTTGTGATCAAGATATGTGTGAGTACCACTACGGTAAGATATTAAAATGTCAGGGTTTAATATTTCTCGCTCGAATGTTAAGGATGAATTAGCTGCCCATAACGAGAATGCAAATTCTGTAGTTTTTAAGATATTTGCATTTGCCAAATGAAAGTTCCACGTAAGATTTATTTTCGTCCATTTATGTATACCTGTATCGTGCTCATGATGTGGAATATCTGAGAGACCACATCGTGGTTTACGCATTTGATGTAACGTACGATCGTTCAATGAACCATCACCTTGTATTTGATAATATTCTTGAAATAATGCAATAGCCTGTTTAAGTTTTTCACTCCCGATCGATAATTGCGTATTGTTCCCAATGTTATTTAAATAACCATATTTTTGCAGATATAGAATTATTTCCGTATTTATATCTTGAGGAGAAGAAGGAGAATTCGTTGTTGTCGTTGCCATTATAGTTTTAATAATGGTAACAAAAATGATGATAAACACAATAGACATTATGGTATAAAATGATGTACACTGCAAGACGAATGAATTACTTCTGCGATCTTACATATGTATTCTCAAACGATACTATTGTACGAGTATCTATTTAAAAAAGAAAGGGAAGATGAAATCATGAGATATAAATAAAGTGTATGTTATATATTTGATAGTATGAGTCATACATATAATTAGAATGTGTTGCAATAACACAGTAGCGTAACATTACAGTAGCGTATAATATTTATTGATTTATTTATATAATAAATTTTTTTAGTTAAAAATAGCAAGTTTCGAATTCATATCGTCATATAATTTCAAAAATAACATTAGGCAATGTATTATATTCTATCACTCTATCATGAACAATAAGACAATAAGCTGTGAAATTCTCAGGAATATTTTCCATACATTCCAATTCTATACGAATGATAGCGCTTTTTATCAATTCGTTTTGAAGAGAACAATCAATCATGACGAATGGATCGTTTAAAATAAATTCTGTGATAGATAACAGAGTATCATAATTACTGTAACCGTAGTATGCCTTTTGAAATTTTATATACATATCATAAGTAAAGTATAACGTATTTATTGAATTCGAAATTTAAATTCATATCGTCGTAACGATAAAAATCAGAATTTTAAAAGTTTCCGATTAGTAAGGTTACATGTGTCAAATTACGAAACAATTTGTGATACTACGTTTCTTCTTCCGGTTTAAAGCATAAAACTACATATCACGGTTTATCTAACTGTGATAAAGTTTTCTAAATAGTAAGTTTTGAATATATGTATATCATTATATAATTTTACGAATAACATTAATCAACGGATTATATTCTATCACTCTGTCATGAATAATAAGACAATAAGCTGTGGTGTTCGTAGGAATATTGTCTATACATTCAAATTCTATACGAATATCCACGGTAGCGCTTTTTATTAATTCGTTTTGACGAGAACAATCGATCACTACGAATGGACCGTTTAAAATAAATTCCGCCACAGATAACAAAGCATCATAATTATTATAACCGTAGTATGTCTTTTGAAATTTTATATACATATCGTAAAGTATAGCGTATTTATTGAGTTTGAAATTTAAATTCATATCATCGTAAGGATAAAAAT
>NW_017299986.1:48023-48312 GCF_001594075.2 Trachymyrmex cornetzi
GGTTACATGCATCAAATTGTGAAACAATTTGCGATACTATGTTTCTTCTTCCGGTTTGAAGCGCAAAAATTACATATCGCGGTTTCTCTAACTGCGATATGTAATTTTTGCGATGTAGTTTTAACAGCCCATGAATGCTTTGTCGTGCTTTGAAGCAGAGGAAATTCGTATAGATCCCATGATCGAAAACCCATGCTAAGATATCGTCCATTTTCCAACGTTCGCAAAAGTGATAATTTATTAACATCGTTTAACACTACATGTGGCATTTTCCATTGTATCTTTAATA
>NW_017299987.1:0-4993 GCF_001594075.2 Trachymyrmex cornetzi
GATTTTGCGGATCTCATCGGGGAAAGCAATTCTGCTTTCCGTCCTTCTATAGGAAATTCTTGTGGAAAGTTGGAAGTGTATTGGATAAGACTGGCTACGTGAATCCAATCACATTGGAACCTGGGCCATTCAAATATAGAAGGAGAAGAAGATGGCATAGTAGAGGACACGTAAGTGATTTTCTGCTTCTGCATACACAAATTAGACTTGCTCGATACGGTTTTGCACGAAATGAACGAATCTGGCAAAAAAAATGTATATCGCTTTACCCCGTGGACCGTGATCGTTAAAGTTGATCACTATTCAGGTTAGGAAATTATATCCATCATATCGATGGCATGGCATAGATTACAGCAGAGTATTTGTCTTGGTTAAATATTTGTCTGTAAAGCAGAATTGTTTAATCCTTTATGCCATCGATACAACCGATTTCCTCTGGATATCTGTCAACTTTAATTATAACAATTAATAACTCGGTTCACGGTAGTACAAAAATGCGTCGAATGATTTTATCAACCTCAAGGAGGTTCGACCTTGTACGCATATTATTATGTAACGTATAATTTAAAGATACGTTTCATGATGCGTTTCTTGTCGAGGTTTTCTTGTGGTCTCAAATGGAATTTACGAAAAGATGTTTGGAACAAAATTTGGAATTTTGTCAAATTTCTCTCTCTCTCTCTCTCTCTCTCTCTCTCTCATTCACGTATGGTTTACATTTCTGTTTACCTGCAACGAACAATTTTTCAAATCTGTCAGGAGCTATTGCATATTATATGTAATCCAGAAGATTTTTCTTAAATGGAATTTACGAATATGTAATAAACACAAGTAATATTATATTTCATTCCTTCCGCAAATTATCTAATTATTATTATGTATGATTTACGAAATTCATTTTCAGGTATTATTGAAAATTCGGGTATTATTGAAAAATTGTTGGTGGGACTCGTCGACTTTACCTCAACTGACTAGACTACTAAAAACTTTATTTTTGAAAGCTGGACCAGTTTGGAATTAGTTATAAACAGAAGATTATTATTATTTTCATCACATTTAATTATGTAGGAACGCAGAGATTAAAGTATATCACGAGGATAATAATAAGAACGATATACAGACTTGCTGTTGGCTATACTGCTGATTGAGCTAATCGTCGATTAAGTTAATCGGCGTTGGTAACAGTCGCCCTAAGTAGTTTTAAACAATCTTGCCTTGCATTAATTGGCAGTTACTGTTTTTACTTCTTATACATTCATATAATAATTATACTATGTTTATAGTATTTTTTATCAATCTCGAGGAGGTTCGACCTTGTACGTACATTATTATGTAACTTATAATTTAAAGATACGATTCATGATGCATTTCTTGTCGAGGTTTTCTTGTGGTCTCAGATGGAATTTACGAAAAGATGTTTGAAACAAAATTTGGAACTTTGTTAAATTCATTCACGTATGGTTTACAGAACATGTACAAAGTTCCAAATTTTGTTCCAAACATCTTTTCATAAATTCCATTTGAGACCACAAGAAAACCTTTATTTTTGAAAGCTGGACCAGTTTGGTTAATTTATTAGGTGTACAACTTTGCTTCCGCCGTTTTCCTATAGATGGCTTCAGCGGTAAGTGATGGTCGAAATAAATAGATCATAGACGTCATATAATAAACTTGGGTATTTGTCAACATAACCCCATAGAAATATTAGTCGATTTGTGTCTGGCTCATAAAGTTATTCTCGATTGAAAATCTCAGTTTACGAGCCAAATTCTCGTCATTTGCGGGAAGTTTTAATTTTCTGCTTCAATATGAAGAAATCTGCGGTTGAGGCTCATCGAATGCTCTCAAATACTTATGGTGAGGCTATTAGTGAAAGAACGTATCGTGAGGTTTCAACGCTTCAAGAACGGTGATTTTGACATCGAAGACCGGCATAGCGGTGGAAGAGAGAAGGTTTTCGAAGATGCAGAATTGGAGGTATTACTTGATCAAGACTCGTATCAAAATCAAGAAGAATTGGCACGATCATTCGAAGTGACTCAACAAGCCATTTCAAAACGCCTCAAAGTCATGGGAATGATTCAGAAGCAAGGAAATTGGGTGCCGTACGAGTTGAAGCCGAGAGATGTTGAACGGCGTCTGTTTGCTTGTGAACAGCTGCTTGAAAGGCAAAGACGGAAGGGATTTCTGCATTGTATTGTGACTGGAGACGAAAAATGGGTTCATTACGATAACCCCAAGCACAGAAAATCATGGGAGAGTTCCCGGCCATGCTTCCACGTCGACGGCCAAACCGAATATTCACGGCTCCAAGGTCATACTCCGTATTTGGTGGGACCAGCTCGGCGTAGTGTATTATGAACTGTTAAAACCTACTGAAACAATCACAGGCGATCGGTATCGAACGCAATTGATGCGTTTGAGCCGAGCATTGAAAGACAAACGGCCGCAATGCAACGAGAGACACGATCAAGTGATTTTGTAGGATGACAATGCTGGACCCCATGTTGCGAAAGTGGTCAAGACACACTTGGAAACGTTGAAATGGGAAGTCCTACTCCACCCGCCGTATTCTCCAGACGTTGCTCCCTCTATCACTTGTTTCGATCAATGGCATACGGCCTGGCTGACCAGCACTTCCGGTTTTATGAAGAAGTAAAAAATTGGATCGATTCGTGGATCGCCTCAAAAGATGACTAGTTTTTTCGACGCTGGATTCGTATGCTGCCCGAAAGATGGGTGAAAGTAGTGGCCAGCGATGGATAATATTTTGAATCATAAATGTATAACCAGTTTTTTACAATAAAGCCTCGAATTTCGGAAAAAAAACGGCGAAAGCAAAGTTGTACACCTAATACATTCATATCTTAATACTATGTTATTTATCGAGATCGAGATCTAGCATCGCCAAATGTTTTTACATGAAAAATTTTTCTATTTAAATTAAATTTTTTCATTTTATACGGTTAACTCTTTAATTTTTGTGATAACACTTAAATTGAGCAAGGTAATGCAACTTTGTGATAACTCTTTGTATATTATTTTGAAAGAGAATTAAATACCCACTACTTTAATTGGAAGAGAAAATATCTTTGTGTGTGAATAAATTGTGATATAATAATGTCATTTAAGAGGAATTTAAATCGTTTGGATTGGAATAGAAAGATCCTTCAATAAGATATACGTACACTTAGGTTTCATTGTATAAAAATTAAAGATAGTATTATTTGGATTAAGTAAATAAAGAAATGGGATTTGGCGCTAGTTCTTGATATATCAAACCCTTTATAGGAATGATACATATCATTAAAGTCAATATTATTTATTTAATTTGGTATGTGAATTATATGGAATTTAACTTTGCGCCAATTATTGATATCAAATCTTTTTTACGATCGATACACAAAATTTTGAAGAATTTAACTTGGCGCCAATTTTGTTGATATCAAATCTTTTATATGAATGATACATAATTAGAGTTAAGTAATATTATATACAAAGGACCGGTTTCACCAACCCGATTAAGCCGAATCAACCATAAGTGTCAACCATAAGTGGTCAATTCCACTAAACAGCAAACGCGATTAGTCAGTTCCATGGTGAATTAGGTAATTGGCGTTTTGGTGAAACCGGCCCAAATAATTTTTACGAAAAATACGCTCGCTTAGCGCTTTTTTTACCTTTTTTAAAATAATCATTACATGAATTACATTGGAATCAATTTGCTGGATGGCAACCGATTGCTTCCCCACTACTTTGTTACCCCTTCCTATAACACACTATTCCCCTTCTCCTTAATGGTAGAGATCTTCTTGATAACATATATATTATAGAAGTTACAACGTTAAGCTCATTTGATTTTAATCACTGATAATAAGAACTTGACAAGAATACATCTTCCATAGTAAATTATCAGACGAAATTTCAAAATATAGGTAATGTTATAATTTGTATACTTTTATTAAAGATTTAGCTCTATAACTGAAAAAAAAAATTTATAACTGGATATTTATTTTAGTCTGAAAACTATAAAATATCTTATAAAGTAATGATATTAAATTGAATTGACAAGTAAGATCGCATTTGGTGGATATTATCATTTAATCGAAAACTAACTATGGATTAAAATCTCATTGACAGGAGGATATTAAGTAATTTAAAAAATTACAGTATAATGTTGAACTGTGACAAACTATAAGCGCAAATAATTTATAATATTATTGTTAATGTATGAATGTAATATTGAAGATGGTCATATTCAAGGCTGAAACGTTTATTTTTTGTTAACCATATGTCTTTTTGTTAATTTTTATAATTTATGTCTATTTATTAATTTTTGTAAATTTTATACTTGAATATATGTATTATTTTCACTAACAAGATCTAGTGTGGCAATTGCTCAACCTTCGTATTGTTTATTTCGTAGCCACGTATTTGATGATAATTTTCTTATACAGGTCAATCTTAACAGTCATGTAAGTTGTTTTTTTAACCATTTTTCGCGTATAATTTCATGTTAGCCTATTTAAATTATTTTTTAATCATTACTGTAGGTCGTTTCAAAACAAAAAAATCTTTTTCTTTTTAGTATTAAGAAAAATTGCGCTAATTGATAACCAGCGTCGACTCCTATTGCCTGTATTACATATTTAATGATTTTATTAATTTTTCTTTTTAGTTAACTTAATAATTTGATGACCAAGATTAACTCGGATACCACCATAGTTAACTCACCACCATAGTTTTTTCGTATTTTATATGTTAATAATTTATACTTGTATGCGATATCACTATTTAATTTTGTTAATATATTTTTTGTACTGAAGAGAACCTTGATCGTAGGTCGAAACGTATACACTGAACCAAAAATGTACGTAAATACAATAAAAGTATTCATTGATATTAATAAAAAATTCATTAAAATTGGTCCAATGAACAATTTTATTCCTATAATGATTTAGGTTTTATAAAATGATCAATTTGAGTTATTAAA
>NW_017299987.1:5374-9986 GCF_001594075.2 Trachymyrmex cornetzi
GTTATTAGCTAATAAAAAATACTCAATAAAATATTCATAATATCTATTAAAAGTTCATTATATCAATGAATTTAAAGTCAGTAAATGTCATTCATTGGTATTATGAATAACATTTTTTTCAGTGTACGTTTACGTTTAATATTCATTTTGAATAAATGTTATAAAAAATACACACTAATAACCAGTGTTGGTTCAAATTGACATTTGATTTATTATTTTTAGAATTTTTTTTAGAGATTGATTATATTGTTTTTTTATTTAATTCTTGAACATCTGATAATGCGTCGTAAAAGAAAAACTGCAGTTCATTTTAAAGAAGAACAGATCTTATAATTAATAAGAATTTCTTTTTGTCACATTTTGTTAAATTTTAATATCGCTGTTTCTTTTAACGAATGAAACCAAACTTTTTTTATTATTTTTTTTAATTAGCATGTTTGTATTTCTTACTTGATACCAGAGTAACGCAAACTCCGCGCCCATTTTTCCGCCATACGATTCAGTTGTGATATACGTCGGAACAGCTTTAAATTCCGGTAATTCCTTATAGAATCCTCGCATACATTCCACGAGGTCCTTTGCGATCTGCGTGTTTGTCCTCGTGTATGCCCATTTGCTTTTAACGTAACTGTATCCGGTACCAACAGGATTGTCGATGAAGAGAACATTATAATTCTTGACCTATAAATTGAATTATACATCGATGATGTTATCCACTAAAAATTATTTTATAATCGGCTACGAGTCTCAACTAGATGACGAGTGTTGGAAATCAATCTAATATTTAATGATTAAATTAGAAGTACATAAAGACATATAAAAACATAACCATACGTTTCAACCCCTATCGAGTCGTCGTTAGTGTACAATTTTATAAAACTAAACAAACTTGCGATTTAATCGTCGACATACAATATGGTCAAATTATATAATATTAATCAATGGTTATTTTAATCTAGATACTGAGAATGCTTTTAATCTTGAAATTGCAATGGGTGAATTTGAATTGCGTTACTGTCTGCAACAATCGAAGGATGGAGAAGGAAGAATAACATCAGGGATATAGACATAAAATATTCGAGAAGGAATAGTAAAATCGCCTTAACATCGTAAAAATTGCGAATAGGGTCATGTGATAGAACTGTTATATCTATGTCGACGATTAAATCGCAAGTTTGTTTAGTTTTATAAAATTGTACACTAAGGATGACCCGATAGGGGTTGAAACGTATGGTTATGTTTTTATGTCTTTATGTACTTCTAATTTAATCATTAAATATTAGATTGATTTCCAACACTCGTCATCTAGTTGCGACTCGTAGCCTTTAATTGCAAAATAATTTTTATCATTTGAGTCTATATAATTCATATCATACTTTTACATTTTTGCTTGTATGTAAATTTCTTTCTCTTTCCCTTGTGTTACATCGCCAATAAACCAATATTTTAACAAATTTTTCTCAATAATTAAATATTTATTAATCACGTACACTACTTGATATTATAGTGTTTGATTCCAAAATCTATTCTATTTTCGCATAATTTAATACCCAAGTATAATTCCTCGGATTCAAGTTCACATCGAGGGGACCTAATTCCTCGAAATTTCCATAACTCGTTGAGGATCCCCCTGGTCCACCTTGCAACCAGATGAGTAACGGTTTGTCGTAATATGAATTTACCTTTGCCGTGGTATAATAAAGCCACCAGAACATATTCGCATTGGGGCGCACTTGAACATAATTCCATTCTTGTTCTCCATGGCCGAACCCTTTCCTTCCTTTTGTCAAAACATTTTTGATTATTAATAAAGGTAAATAATTAATTGTGTCAACATCTTCTTTTATTCTTCTTCTTTCGTAATTTTTCATTTAAAAAAAGATTTAAAGGAATAATAGTACAATATGTATCAGCAAGTCATCTTTCAAGAAAACGTATATAAACTGTAGAGGGTAATTTTCTCATGATTTTTATATTTAAATACATGGTGTAATATTTGCGATATATTAGATTGAAAATCATATTAATTTTCTGCATCGATCTTCACAACAAAGCGTCTCAGCTGATTCGAAAGTCGGCGACGCAAAGACGAGTAGCTGAAACGGCATATATTTGTCAAGCGAAGACTTAGGTAAATTTGAAAAGTTTTAAAAGAAATCGTAAAGTAAACGTTCCCGCGTCACTATGGTAAAAGCTAGAAATGCACCGGTTGAACACTTTGACGTTTACTTGCACCAAAATTCGGCAAACTCGCAGCGAGTAAAAACATGCATGAACATACAGCGAATGCTTAAAATTTAACAGCCTAATCCATACCACTGCGTTCTAAAAGTTTAAGAAATATTTGATGAAAATATTTGATAAACATATTCCAAAAATACCTTATTCAGATAACACTTAACAGGGAATTAGGGAAACATATAGTATTATCTACATTATATATTTCAATGAAAAACTAAAGAGAGAGAGAGAGAGAGTTTGGAGTACTAATCACTCTTATCAATATAAACCTAATTTATCACACAATATTAATCAAGCTATTAATTAATTCTTTATCTTTCAAGATCAACGATATTAATGAAGCGATTAATCCTTTATTTTTCAAGATCACTGAACATTACATTGTTATATTTTTATTTAAAAAGATTTAAAGAAAATACGTGTATACGAACAATAATATATTTGAAAATGGTATTGTAACTTCTCAATAAGTATTTTAATAAACATATGGCACAAAAAACTTCAGCAGTAAAACGTAAATAAATTAATTTTTTTTAATTTGCTGTTATCCCTTATGTCTCTATTATGATTGGCTGATTGTCTCACTGCTTACGTGTTACTGCCTCACATTCTTTTGTGTGCTATAGCTTTTAGAAATGTTCATAAGATAAGATATTCTTATCAAAAAATTTTTCGTTCATGAATATGTATAAATATATCAATAGAAATAGGCTCGTGTAAATGCTCGTAAAACGCAATTAATTGAAATATCAAGGCTTTTATTATAAACGAGCAATATTAGTTAATTAATCAAATTCACATTATATTCACATACGTATACCGTTAAAAATCTCAAACATTTCGACTTACAAAGTCTTCATCAGTGATTAACAAAAGAACCTATTTGTATAACCCCTAACGATGCCACTAATGTACTTATAATATAAAATAAAAATTATCGCTCTAAGCTAGTTCTATATACTTATTTCTACGTTAAAATGTTACGGATCTATAGAGGTGTCCAGTCCGAAGATAGAAGAGAATCCATAAATGTAAAAATTGTGTGTAACCAGTTCGTCGGTATTTATCGAGAATCAGCTCAGTCCACAATCCATTATAAAAAAGACAATCCGATCCAGGATTTCATCTATAACCGTCCTATTATATTGATAATTTATATGACTGTTCAATTTAAATGACTGTTCTATATGAATTATCAATATAATAGGACGGTTATATGGCACCCGGGTAATGTTTTCGAATACAGCCTTAGTATAATATTTAGTATAATAAAAATCTTTGTAAGTTTCATATGAGATATATCTTAATTGGCACGCAGTACGTCGTATCGTTTGTGTCCAAAATAACTATGACATATTCTTTACTTCTAATCTTTTCATTCTGACACTCTCCAACTGTAAACCTTTGCTGTATTCTGGACATCTTTAGGACATTTGGAGAACTGTGTTGTGTGATGGAAGAATTTGAATATAGTAAGATATTTTAAGATATTAAATAGGACATCTCTCTTACGATACTGGAATGAATTAGTTTGTAGGTATTGTAATTAGAAAATTAATTTGTCTTTGAAGATGGCTAAAAAATGAGCCGAAACATGTAAGCGGGTTATTTAATAAAGACTTTTGTGTTATATCCACATTGTTTGTTTTGCGCAACAATTACCGCGCTTGACTCCTATTGCCCTATTTTATCTATTTTCTTTGGAATATCTTATGATGTTTTACGATATTTTTTTGGATATCCCGGATGGGATATCGCTTTATTGTCACTATGGGACAATTTGGGATATCCTCAGGATAAAATGTGCTGTGTGGGATCTTACCAATGCTGCCAGAAACAAAGCACAACACGCCAAAAGTATAAACAAGTGGAACTCGCATCGTCTTGTTTTGTACAGTGAAACTTTTTGAAAACTAAAATTGCTGCGAGTAATGTACACGATTTTATAGTCTTTTATTTATCACAAACCACACAATTCATATCAGTCGCATTCCATTGATAAAATAAAATGAGAGCTTCCCTCTCAATGTTTCCTTTCTTCTGACTTTGTTATCACTTATCTTCAGTTAATCTTTGGATAAATCAAAAGCTCATTATAAGCCGTGCGTTTATATCTTTCATTGTAAACTTTATTATATTTATCGATTTGTGGCAAATAATAGACTGCGATCAGTTCCACTATTTACAATATTGAACACTGCACAGCTTTATAGAGAATAGCGATAAGCGCAAATTTTTATAAACACTATAAAGGATAATTTATTATTATTTATTGATTTTATATTATAATTAAATTATATATTTCTGTAAAAAAATATCGTACAGTTAATTTTTAAACAAAAAGTGTTATACTTTAGGGATACATTGGCTG
>NW_017299987.1:10286-13708 GCF_001594075.2 Trachymyrmex cornetzi
AAAAAATTTAGTGCTCGAAGGTTTTCTCTAAAGACTCTGATTATAAATACCACAGATATTCAAAATTCAAAATGGCGGATCCAATATGGCGGGCGACTTTTTTAAAAATCTCTCGGATTCACTCGTAACATGCCGCTTGGGGTTTTTTGGGGTTTCTGATTATTATCAATATGAGCACGGATTTTAAAAAATCAAAAATAATTAAAATGAACCAAATAAAATAATTTTTCCATAACTGTAATAAACTAAAGCTTCTTACACAGAACAACATCTTACAATAGACTTGCGTTAAAAAACCAGCTACATTTTCTTATTGACTTACTTACTCTTATTTACAATTACGACATGCCTAATGTGTTTGCCTTACAGTGGGCTTCTAGTGTAACGATACTGATATTAATGAATGTTGTTACATACGTTGAAGTGCTGCTCAGATTGCATAACTGTGAAGCAAATGATCTTACAACCTGATATTTGCTTCAAGTTATTGTCTACTTAAACCGTCCTCTACAATCAGTTTATGGCACTATCTTCATGATACTTTTAAAGTGAGCTACTTCCATTCTGAAACATCATCAGTGAAGGAAAGGACAGTGTTACTTTATCTTATTGTCTCATAGCATTTTAATCCACTATTTACATAAGTTTAGGTCTATTTGAAGCGTACTTATATGATGTCGTTGATGTTCAATTGTTATTCATTTTGAATTTTGAATATCTCTGGTATTTATAATCAGTCTTCAGAAATCCTTCGAGCACTAATTTCTTTGTGATTTTATCCGTTTAAGAAGTGTTTCATTCTTTTTGCAAAAGTTTTATTGATGTTATACCATGAGACTTCACATATAAAGTGTTACTTTCAGCCTCCTGTATCTCTGAATTGGTGGCTAGGCTCAAGTTAAAACTTTTATGAAATTAATGTCCCTTCATATAGAGTACTTTAGCGTATAATTCAGTTAAAAATTCGAGTACCCAAAAATGGGCTAAAAAAAACAGGTGATTTTAGCGTCACTCTTTTCGTGAAAAATTAATTTTTGTTTCTTTTTTTGCAGTTTCGATTCTCTATTCAGCATTAGGGCTGTTTTCCGTGGCTGAACCAGTGTACATTTTTGGAACTTAAAGTGAAATAGGTGTATATTTAATATTTGTCGAAAGCGAGAAAGAGAGTTCTAATGTAGTCTAGCGCAGGAACAGAAAAGAGACCGTAAGTCATGTTTCAAAATGCTCATGAAAGTCTTTAATATACATTAAATACGTTCTGTTATTCTCAATATTAGATGCTATATGTATATGTATTTGATTGCCTTGCTTTTGAGTAAAACGCATTCGCTTAAAAGATACTCCACTTAAGTGATATCTATAGACATTGAATTGAGAGATTTACACATATTATATGTACATGCATTAAACTTGATCCTATCTCTAATAGCGACGTAACTCGCTGATTCAGAACCGATAGAAGGATTTAACATTCCGCGTATGGTACATAAGCGCATCGACTACGGGAAATAGTTACGAAGGAGAAAGTAGCGCCGTCATCGTTCAAGCATTTGGCCGTATGCGACGATAAAAAGAAAAAAGAAAAAAAAATAAAGAAAGGAAAAAAGAGAAAGATCGAAGAAAAAACTGTACACATCAAGACGTGCGACGAAACGAGAAAACACGAAGCAAGTGAAAAAGAGGAGATACATTCTCTCCTTTCGTGTTTATTAATTTGATTATCCCGTTGCTGTTCACAAAGTCGTCGACCCAAATTGACTTTCCTTGCTCGGGCTTTAACGACACTCGGAAAATTGTGCGTCGAGAGAACGCATAGACAAGAGTCGTTTCTTCCTGATCATTTCCGGGCAATAAAGAGGACGCATCGCGCCCACAAAGAAAGCAATAGTATAAACTCGTTAGGCATTACATCACTACAAAAGAAAAAAAAAGCAAGAGAGAGAAAATCCATGTTGAGGTAATATATTTTTTACAATAAATTATTTAATTTTTAAAGATGCTTATTTTAGCATAAAATTATAAAATATTAATATTCTTATAAGATGCTTAATAAAATTATTAAATTGTTTGTCAATTTAATATGTAATATTACGGCTCTAGTTCTGTTCATTGCATTTCAAGATTTAAACAAATTTCGGCTCGCGGTTGACAGAATTGAGTAAGTAATATAAGTACGTATATAAATTCACGAAATAATTTAAGCGTTACTCAAGGAACACACCAAGTCAAGAGAAAATATAAATAACTTTATTTTGACGTGCTATGAAAGTCAAAATAATAATTTCTAGTTACAAAATGGACTGTTTATTGACAGTAAGAATCGAAATAAAGTCATTTTGATTTTTTATTGACTTTTGTGTATTCCTTGGTAATATGTTAATCTTTGATTTCTTATATTTAAAACTGTTTTAAGTACAGTTTTAAGATGTAAGCCAATTATAGGTGATATTCATTATAAATTCTTGTATTTAAGACTATCTTAAACACGGGTATTAAGATGTCATGAACCAATCAGCCGTATGAGTACATTACTTAAGACATTACTTAAGACGATCTTAAAATAATCGATCTTAAGAACGGGTTATGAATGCGGCTTGAGAAAATAGGATCATTTCTCTTAATTAAAAAAAAGAAAGGAAGGACAAGAAAAAAGGATAAGTGAAATTATCGAATTCGCACGGAAGCCTAATTAAGTCTTTCATTGCGAGAAATTCTTTTCCGTTCTCAGAGGGACTTTTGCGAAAGAGGCTCGATCCATTCTCGCGCGTTTTCACGGACACACATGCACGCGTCCGCCAAATGTTGCTACTTAATTGACATTCGCCCCACGTGGTTCGCCAAAGGCACGCGCTCCTCGCTGGTCTGTACGGTATTCCTGACAGGTTGTTCGGTCTATTACTACTCCGGAAATTATCAGCGAGGCATGAAAAGGCGTAGACTCTCTCGAGATTCTGTCGAAATCGGGAACGTGCGGATATAGCATGGACTACGCACTGTGCGTCTTGCGTAGTCCATCTGTTTATTCAGAACGACCGTTTGCACGGTTTAACATCGTAATTACGTGGTAACTTACAAGTAAAACGGGAATGAAATCTGGTACGTCGCGCGCGTACGTAATTTTTTTATTCGATCACAAGAAGGAAAAATCTATTCAACCGATATACCGAGTTAGAAGAGAATTACCTCGTGGCATCATGGGTTTCTCGGCGCAATGAAACTGGCTCGTTAGTGGCCTAATTAAATATCGACAAGCGGTATCTAAGCAATTAGGCAGATTCATCAACTAGTGGATGTTCCGTACGGCCGAATCCCTATAATAAAGAGATAATGGAAATAATGGCCGGCGCGGCAGGATGCAGGTATATGAGAGAGAGAGAGAGAGAGAGAGAGAGAGAGAGAGAGAGAGAGAGAGAGAGAGAGAG
>NW_017299987.1:13829-88496 GCF_001594075.2 Trachymyrmex cornetzi
GAGAGAGAGAGAGAGAGAGAGAGACGGTAATGAGAAGCTCGATCAATGGCTCGATCAACAATCGTTCATTCCTCCGGAAGAAGCTTGGTCCTCAATGTCGGCAGATCGTTACGGGAAACGCTCATAGCTTCCATTATACAAATTAATAGGAGATAACGTTAATTAATGCACCGTGTCGTTCCGCTTGTCCCATCAGACGGCTCTGTTTGCAGCTAGTGGCCTCGCGCGTCTCATCTCGCGGCGTACCGGAAGGCGTGCGCGTTTCGCGAAGATACGTTCCGGCTCAATCTGTATCCGACTTGTGAGAATAAACAAACTATTAAAATTCGCCAGAAATACGTATGCTCGTACAGTGCGGCAGTCTGTTGGACGTGTCTGTTTTGCGATTTGAGAACGGGATGGAGTCCTCGCGGCGCGAAAGTCGCAAAGCTGTCTTATATATACGTACAAATATACATTATGTTAAATATATGTTATTATATATACAGAATGTCACAAAACTGGCAATAAATATTTTTAAGATAGATTCTTTGTAATATTTTAAGACAAAAAGTTTCAATACAAAAATGCTATGATAATTTCACACACACACACATGGAAAGAACTTGAAAATTACAAATGACAGGGCTAGAATTTCGTTCAGGGATGATAAGATGATGAGTGTGAAGGGACTTTTATTATTATCAAATAGTTGGCATAAAGTTCGAGGAAACTGTCATAGCCTTGGCATTTTTGTATTAGACTTTTTGTCTTAAAATGTTACAAAGAGATCTTTAGAATACTTATCGTGAGTTGAGACACCCTGCATATATTATATATACAGTATAATATATGTAAATTATATAAGCCGTTTATTTTGAAAGTGGCCTAAGTCCATTTTTCAATGTTTTGTTGTTGACCTTTGTAGTAGCGTGTACAACTTGAAGTTAGCTGTCATAAACAACATTTTTTTTTTAAATGGACTTAGGTCACTTTCAAAATAAACGGCTCATATATACAATATATAATATATCTTCCTATATTATAGTCTTCCTAGATGAGGCTAAATATTAGCCATGTTTCACGCATGGGTGAGTACGCGAAATGTACGACGTCGCGAATCACCGGAAGAGGAGAACTCTTCTTCCTCCATCATTATGATCAGAGAAATGGTCGCAATTAACGCGGTTATATCTTGTTTTATCGCCCGGAAAATCTTAATGTAAGACAATCGTTAATGCGACCTCATTGGACCACGGTTGGATGGCGATAATATCGCCCTTTCGTTACAGCCTGTGTAACTTTCCTTTTGACATAACGCGATTGCGACTCGTTGGCATCAGAAAGGTGTGATACGCGAGCGCAATTATGAAGTCACTTCACGATTACCGTCAAGACCTATGTACCCTGAAGAATTGCGGCAATCGGCCGCTGGTCAGGAAAGCCTGAAAGTCTCGATCTAGCCCGAGTTTGCGTGCAATCGACAATTCAATACAACATGCTATATATAATATCTGCATCGAATAACGCGAAACGTTTGTACGTAACGATGCGGACGATCGAGTTGTGTAACGTGCCAGCAGAATCGCCCGCAGGAAAACCGTTAATGGATTTCGAATGAGGCAAAGTACCTAAGTTGTACTTCCTGGTGGGAGAATATATTTTTTTATTTTTATTATAATACAGAATACGACACGGACTTTTCTTCGTTGCCGCGTAAGGAAGAACGCGTGGATTCTAGTATTGATAAATTATACTCGAATCTAATACTAATAAATTATACGCGATGACGATGTGTCAATGTCCACGTAATATTTTACGTTTTTATATACATACAGAACGAGCGGAGACTTTGCGAGCAGCGAAGAGGTGAAATCTTTGATGCGATCTCGAAGAACATCGACCTCTTCGTCGGCGAAAATCACTTCGCGAAGATGGTCTCGAAGTAAATCTCAATTAATATAAGTCGGCTGCTACCTCATCCGTAATGAATTCAACCTTAAATTATCCTTACTACCGTGCAAATGGCTTGCAATGATTACTAGTGTGTATAAATGCGGAAAGAAAGCGGACGTACCGTGACGCCGGCTTTGTAAATTTTCCTTGCAATAATGTGCCGCAAAAATGTACGGAAAGTAATCTCCGATTTGTCATTTAATAAATGCCAATTAAATCAGAGGCTTTTTGTATACTTGGCGCATTTTTCTTTCTCTTTATAGTTCCACGGAGAGTTCTCTCTCGAAGAGAATTGATGTATCTGGAATTCAAGCTGCCGTATTTGACGAGGAATTACCATTCAATATTTATGTTCGCTTATCATCAGCTCTATGTATTTTAACGGGCTTTAAACAAATTGGACAACACACTTAAGACTCGTCCCAATCGTACGGTCTACCGCGTATTCTCGAGACACAGTGAAAGTAACCGAATCGATTATCTTCTTGAAGACAAAAAAAGTCGAAAAGACAGCTGCCACTGACATCGTATCGGAAGAAAGTCAAAGTAATTCCGTCGTGCGGCCCGGGTAACGACTCTCACAGTTTCTCGTTTCGTCGTGTCTCTCCTGCATGACGGGGGGAGGGGGGGGGGGAGGAAAAAAAAATCGAGGATTTTTGCCTTGCGTGCGGGCTTCCAAATTAAAATTAGCCTCACGAAACAATTGTATGTACAAGAAGAGAAATGAATATTTCTATCAGTTTGACTATTTTCTAATTTAATTTTCCTTATTTCATTAATTGACTTTCTCACAATTAGAAGAATTTCCTTATACGCTTTTGATTTGTTCTTTTATGTGAAATTATCACCTGTTTACACAATCGTTCATACAACGGTCATATCATCGATTACAGAACACCCTGTACCGGATAATCGCGGTTTTGCTTCCTGATCGTCTCACGTCGACGCAACTGGCGCATCTCCTGGTTTGGAGGAACATGCCGTCAGTGAAAGGCAGTCACGTTGCATGCTTTTCGCAGGAGCGACAGTAACCCTGAGGAAGAAAGTCGGAGTGAGACTCCGCAGGTGGTGAACGCGAACCTGGTACAGGCGAAATTGTTCTCACGTGAATTACGAAACCGCGCTTTTCCGTGTTGCTGCGTCGTGAGACGCGCCGCGCCGCGCCGATATCAGATGAGAAAGGCATTTCTCCGTCTCCTCCTCGTCGCGAGATCTGGGAACGGAGATGGGGTCGGAGAACCTACATTTTTTGTATGCGATTTGCACCGCGAGACATCGGCGTTAATTCATTCGCACATGACTGAAGCGAGTATCGTTGATTACGTTGCTCAACAAGTTGTAGACTGTTCTCGAGGTTACGATTACACTTCATGGGATAATAGGTATTTATTTATTATCCCAAGAAGTTGAAGATAAAAAGTTTCTTGAGAAAATTGTTTTAACACTCGTAGAAGTAATATTGCTTTCTTCGAGACAAACAATGTAACGAGAAAGTCCATTCTCCCTTGCGGTTGCGATCGTTTAAAAGACCCCGATAATAATTAACGAGAAAGTCATTACCGGTTGTACGTCGCATGTCATCGGACACTGACCGGTTATATATGAGCGCTTACGTTCGCCAATGATGCTCGCTCTCATTATACTCGTTCAGACAAATTTAACCGATAATTACAGAAGGGAGATTTCGTTGGATTAATCAGCCTTACTAATAAATCTTATTAAAAATCTCGGAAACGCTTCTTTGTAAAAAAAAAGACTTATATAAACATGTTCTAACACATACATACTTTATGTTAATCATATAATTTTTAATTGATTGTACATAAAAGAAGTAAAGAGATTTTTGTAGGCCAAAAAATCCGCAAAAAAGGATACCTCTTGTTAAAATTCATTGAATTGCATTACATTTCGTTCTACTGCTTTGTCGGCCCGCATTCGCTATGAAGCATGAATCCCCTCTCAACTGAAGATGTACATACAGAGTTGGGACCCCCATATAGCACCGTGGCTCTCTTTGTACCCCTCCTCGAAATCTGTATGTCTAGAATATCTAGGCGTCTAGGCAGAGGAACATTCGCTATAAAAGCCACGTATGTCACGATGAATCCGTCAGAAGAGTAAAAACGAACCGTAAAAAAAGACGGTGGTCGTTGCCATCTCCTTTTCACACGGTGGGCCACCCTGGTCGAAAGAATGCGATTAATTCTGGTCAGTGTTCATCGCCGCTCATTGTCTCGTGCTTTCATTCTTCGCATCTTAATCATGTGTCAGTGCGTCTGTGATATATGTGAGATATATTTTTCGGACGGAAAGTGACGGCATTATCGGTAATATCGTTCGCGAGATTATCACAGATTATTCTAGATTTGCGGTTAATGACACCGTGTCGCGCGACGCGGTTATCTCTTTAGCATCAGCTTCAGTGAAATGTGGAATCGTAGTATCCACATTTAGGATACGTATCGCAAATTATAATCTAAGATCTTTGATTAATAGCGATTGGCCACATTTAATGGGCACTAATGCACTGATTACACCCATCGTACACAAATTAATGTAGAGATATGAGTTTATTGTAAACACAGAAACCGATTAAACCGTGAAATATTCAATATGTCTTATTGTGCTGTTAGATAAAATATGTATCTTATAATTCAAAATTGCATTATACTCACAATCAGTTTAATTAATGATTATAATGTACATCAGTACGCACTAGTGCGTTTAACCAAATTCGTTACAAGTCAAAAGATTTTATTAGATTCCCACATTTTTTTATGCTTATATCTGTATTATAATATTCTTCTAAAACAAGTTACTGAAGTAAATTTACTTTTCTTAATATATACTTATGTATACCAAATAATGTACAATATTTCAAATAGCTTTTTATTTGAATACTTTAACATTAGGCTAATAAGGGGAACACATATACAATATATTAGAACTATTAAAAAGTAAGCGATATTGCATTACAAGTAAAGTTACATCGTGAAGCTAATACTGTAAATGTAGGTGACTTGGAAGAAAATTTAAAATTTAAATTTTCTTTAGAAACTTTTTTTAGAGAGACTCATGGATAGATACCACGATTAAATTTAACAAACGCGTGCGTGCTATCTCGAGTTACTTGCACTGTCCCAACTCACCTACATTTGCGGTATCGGGTCACTATCGTAGAATACTGCAAAACTTTCTGCATTTCGTGGAAGCGATTTTACTGATAATGCCCCACGTGGTAATTTATTTTTATGCCAATGCCGAGAGAGTACAGAAAGCATATTGGATACGACGATCTTAAAGCCATCGAGACAGTAGCACGGCTAAGTTTACGTAAATGGTTACAAACGAGCCGGTAAATCACTGCCATTTTCCAATGGCAATTGCTATAAGTGGGCACTCTTATCACTCTTCACTCCGCGCGGAATGGAAAGTTGTGTAAATAGGAGCCGCACACTGGGACTATACGATCTATATACGATCTGCGTCGAATGTCGCGAAATTCAATAGGATCACCGATGCAACGTTACAAAGTCGAGTAACCAAGTCAATGTCAGAGATATTCTATCTGGAATGCTCTATTCTCATCTTTTTAATTTGTTTCTTTCATTAGTTCGAAGTTCCTTCATATATATCGTTGCCTTATTACAATATCTTATCTCACAAGATTCGGAAATATTTTATCTTGGACATTCATGCAAAATTTTATTCTTCTAATAATATAATGATAATAATAATGTTCTTTTAAAAAATGACATTTTTATTTTCATCACTGAAATTATATCTTATTTAAAAAGTAAAGCTAAAATTTGTTCTTTATTTTGTTATCTTTATGTTGTCATTTAAAGATATACATACAAAAGTATTTAATTAGAGCAGCGATATACAGATAATGTTTATCTGATTTCTCTCGTAGACAAGCGGAAATATAGCTATAATTTGTACTGACTACATAAAGACGATAGAGATAAAATGTGTTAATCAGCATGTAATTTCACATGTCAATGTCAACACAGAATAAGATAATATATAGGTATATAAAGTAATCGTGTAAAGTTGGATTGAATTGAAAGTAAGCCAAGGTTATTATTAATGTGTAGATAATAGAAAACAATTATTATTGTTATGTTAATCTGAGAAAAGGTGAATCTATGGTGTTTGATCAGTATACAATAACACGTAATTACTAAAATTTCTGCTGAAACGCGTTACGAAAGTTGTTTAAATACTTAAATGTTTAGATCCAAAGATATTTGAGCATCTCAATATCCGGCACAAACAAAATAAAAAGTAGTAGGAGCTCGCAGTTTTTTCACTTCGCGACATTTCATGCCGCGCGACAGATTTTTCAATAAATACTTAGATACTGATTGAGATTCTTTCTAATAAAAAGTTGTTTAAATACTTAAATGTTTAGATCCAAAGATATTTGAGCATCTCAATATATCTGAATTATCACTTAATATCTAATTATTCTATCCAACAGCTATTATTTAAGATATTACTTCATATCGAATCAAATATCCATCAAGTATATTCAATTATTCTAGTAATCACGACTTTACGTAAGATATCCTATGACTTACTATTAGCGAGTCATCTTTCACTTGCGAATTCTTTGACTTACATAGGGAACCGGTCTTTTCCTAGCAAGGGTGTCGAGAAGTCACATCATCAGTTGTAAACTTTTCGGTATTTAAGTGATATCTTCGCAATTAATTCGTGAGTTAGGATTTTGTTCCAATTAGTATATTTTGCTTAATAATTTAATTTAAAAAAGAATTTTTTTATTTTATAATAGTTGTATTTCCGAGTGTATTATAATAATTATGTTATAATAATTAAGTTCCTCGTATTCAAACGTTTACAGTTTAAGAAGTATCGGTATCTTTATTGAGGAAAGATTTATCAATTCCAAATGAGGACTGAGAAATTTGTAGATGAAAGGTGGTATACATATAGTACAGTTAGACTATTTCGGATATCTAAGTATGCATAAATAGTCAAACGGTTCCGGGGAATAATTCTTGTAAGAGAGAGAGAGAGGGGGGGGGGGGGGGGGGGGAGAAAGAGATAAGTGGGACGCCTAAAATACTCGATATCATTGCCGCAGGATACCGTGACAGGTATCGCCTAAGGGTAATACTTCGAGAAAAAAAAAAAGAAGAATCTCGAAGCCCACTTTCCTTTAATTTAACCGTTGGTACAGGTTTTTACAGTCCTGGTGGCCCGTTCTGGAAATGCAAAGACAGGTGGGGAGGATGGGTGGTCGACCCAATTCGAGCTGGTGTTTACGTCGGCCACGCATTCACACGGCGGACACTTTCATTTTTGAGAGACGCGCTCGTGAGCATGGACGAGCACGTAGAAATCCATCCACAGGATTTCCGTCTCTCACTATGAAAGACTACAAAAACTGGCGGGAAATTGATGGCGGACGATTGCGAGGATGAGATAATTATACCATCGTGACGAGCTTAAGAGAAATAAGACTAATTACCCGACGGCGAGATACTCTTTCTTTCGCACGGTCGATCACAATTAGCGTATCTTTGCTCTTTTACGAGTAGACGTTTATCGTTCATTTACCTCTATATTAATTTTGCGAAGAAAACTACAATATATTCTTTCTACAAAGTAGTAATTTTTTTGTGAAAGTCTTTATGTTTTCTCCGATTCTTCATCTTTATACAAAGATCGTCGTTATTAGCGTTTCTATTGTCATTATTAGTGTTATTAAACGTTAATTGAATTACTTTTACAGTATATATGCAAGTACATATATAGTGTATATTAGTCAAAATAATTCAAGATTGAATTATTTTAAAAAGCAATGAAGATCCAGCTTCGACTGTAATAGGCATTTTTCTAGTATTGATTGTGTTTCTCACATATACGGTTTAAAATGAAGATTCTTAATACTGTTTACTTTTACAGATATTTATTTACAAAACTAATGAAAAAAATTCTTTCAGACAATATTATACGGCCTCTTTGTTATCTCCGCACTTGGAGACCCGATTAGAACAAAGAGAGAGTGAGTATATAAATTGTTGAGTAAATAAATATACGAATAACATATTAAAAAATACATTTAAGGCTTTATGTATTAATTATCTAAAAATATTTCTATTTATATACACAAAGTCCAGCAATATTAAATGCAGTTAGAAGTGTTGAAGTTTTTATTATATTACGGTATATATATATATGACGTCATTCTAGTAGAAGAAATTCTCCCGTAGGCCTCCCGTGAGCTCACAGTATGGTGCACCACCAGCATCGTCCTACGGAGTACCGGACGTAGGACCATCTGATTCTTATGGTCCACCACCTTCAAATTCCTACGGCCCACCCTCTGATTCTTATGGTGCGCCTCCGCCACCACCGTCATCTTATGGCGCACCATCTGGACCCTCGTCATCCTACGGGGCGCCATCAGGCGATCACGGATCCTTCGGTAACAATCACGGTGGATCATATGATCTAGGCGGTGGTGATCATGGTGGAGGATCCTTCGGCGGCGGTCACGGTGGAGGATCCTTCGGCGGTGGTCACGGATCTTTCGGTGACGATCACGGTTCCATTGGAGGATCATTCGATGACCATCACGGAGGCGGAGGCGGAGGCGGAGGCGGCGGTTATGGCGGTGGTGGCGGTTACGGCGGCGGTGGCGGTCACGGCGGAGGTGGCGGTCACGACGGTGGTGGCGGTCACGGCGGTGGTGACAGCGGTTACGGCGGAGGTGGAGGTCACGGAGGCGGCTTTGGATCGATTTCCGATTCTTACGGACCGCCGTCATCATCTTCCGATTCCTATGGACCTCCCTCGCACGATCACGGACCGAAGGGCGTGTGGAAAAAGAAGTTGGTATGGAAGCCCGAATGGAAGCAGATTTGGAAAACAGAATCGAAGATGATCTGGAAGCAGGAGTGGAAGAAGGTACAGGTGCCGGTTTGGAAGGAGATTCAAGTACCTGCGTGGAAGGAGATCAAAGTACCTGCCTGGAAAAAGGTTCAGAAGCCTGTTTGGAAGGAGATTCAAGTACCGGCTTGGAAGGAGGTCCAAGTACCAGCTTGGAAGAAGGTATGGAAGCCCATTTGGAAGGAAGTCCAAGTTCCTGTGTGGAAAGAAGTCCAAGTACCCGACTGGAAGAAAGTCTGGGTGCCAGAATGGGTTAAAATTGGCATACCGGGAGAACACCCCGTGGGCAAAGATCATCATGGTTGGCAGTATACCAGCCACGATCTCTGGAAGAAGAAACTAATATGGAAGCCGGTTTGGAAGAAGGTTTGGAGAACAGAAAAAAAACAAATCTGGGTAAGCGACAAGAAATTAGAATGGAAGGCCGAATGGAAACAAATTTGGAAGACGGAAAAGAAGCAAATCTGGGTGTCAGACAAGAAGCTAATCTGGCAGGAAGAATCGGTGCAAGTATGGGTGCCTGAAAAGAAGCAGATTTGGGTCACGCAGAAGAAACAGGTGTGGAAAGATGAATGGAAAAGCAAGTGGGTTCCGGTTTGGAAGGATGTGCAGGTACCGGCTTGGAAGAAAATCTGGAAGCCCGTCTGGGAGAAAGTTTGGGTTCCCATCGAATCTCACCACGACGACGGTCATCACGGTTACAAGTAGATCGTCGTCGAGGGTCACGCTTGGCCGGTTCGATCTTTCTTCTGCGCATACTCGTGACATCTGAAGATCGAAAGGTCAACTCGGAAAATTGTTAGAGAATCGCATCAAGAAAGTCGGTCGAATTTATAATTCTTTGTGATAATGGATTGCTCGCCGATAGATATAGATGTCTCTCGAGAGGAGAAAAGGGAAGACCGACTAAACGTGTACCGCACGAAGAAGAGGAAAGCCTGCAACTAACAGTTAGAAAGCATCGCGACTATGAGATATGTACGAAAGTGGATAATGAAAATTTTCAATTGATCATCTTGGCGACAATGCGACTGAGTTGCGTGATAACCAAAGTCGCTCAGTTCGTCGCAAGTGGAACCGAAATATCGATCAACGAGATATAATCATAACGGATGTAAAAATATCATTATCTACATTTTACCATATATCTCCTGAGAAAGGTGTGTACTAATAACTGATCTTTAGCAAATAAATTTATAACCATAGCGCATCTTTCCAGAGATTACACGACTTGTTAAACTTTAAAGCAAATCATTGCCAAGAAAAATATCACGTTTGTCAATTATTTGTCGAAAAATAATGTTATAACCTATTTATTAGAAAAAAAACATCTATTTCTTAAAACTGTTTAATGTATGTATTTATATCAATTAAACAATAAAATGTAAATGATGGCTCAATAGAATTAAGAATTCGATTCGTCTAAGTATTAAAAGGCTATCTGGAATCAATGCTGGATATTTATATCAACTGTTTAGTAACTTTCTACTGTTTATACATATAAGAAACTGCTTTGACTTAGTAATTTTTGAATCTCTGATGGTGAAAATTATACACACAGGCAAGAAAAGTCCTACTTTGTTTATCTTTTTTCGGTGTGAATAATCCATAGTCTTAGAATGGCTACGTGCGTATTATTATTTTATGTAATTAATATCTTACTTTGTAAATATCGTTTGATTATTGGGATGCGTGCATGTTAATATTTTTTTATATGTTAATAAATATGATTTTATACTATATCACGAATTAATTTCATTTTTTTCATACTTAGATAATTATTTTTGAGAAAAAAGAATTCATATTACATTTAAATGCGTATATTTTGTGCGTTTAGGAATGTAAACATTTATTTTTATTTAACATTACTTAAAATAAAATTCAAGTTTTTCTTTTTATGTAAAAAATGCTTTAACAAAAGTTTTGTAAAGTTTTATTTCTTTACATTCCTTCGTGGTCACACCTCTTGAGAATTTTATGTTGCTTATTCTGGTTATTAAGGGGGCAAAATGACCCCGACATTTTAATTGATTGCTATATTTACAGCTTTTATTCTTTAAAATCACAAAAATTACTCAACGTACTTTAAACATTGCAGAATATAGAAATGTAGTGGCTTTTTAAAGTTTCTAATTTTAATATATATTTAAAAAAATAAATGATAATATTTTTAACAATCGTAAAAATTGACTGAAGGAACAATATCTGGTCTCTAAGTGAAAAAAGAGATTTTAAACTTCGGAGATAAATGGTGGTTTAAGTCCCCATTTTAAAAAAAGACCTTAGAAATATAAAACCTCACATCTTTTTAAGGTCCCTTTGACCCCTAGTGACCACTAGGGGTCACTAGGGGTCTTAATATAATACTTAATCAAAAGTATGTATAATCGCCATGAAATAAAAAAATAAAAATTTTGACTTCAGGTAAGATTTGTTTACGGTTATAAGTAGCAAAATTATTTCTTTGTAAACAAAAATAAATGTAAATAATTAATATCATTTAGTGGTTTGTATTAAAGCATAAAATCTCTGAAAAAAAAATTTGCGTAAAAACTGAGATATAAGATTTTGAATCATAACTGTAGTTTTTAAATATCACTAATCGCAATAATCATGCGTTCGAAAGTGTCTACTTGTGTCTTCCGCAATATTTATTAAGATATTGTACGTGAATACGATTCAGGCTCGTCCGTGAAGCCATTAATTCACATTAGCTTATAAGAAAGTACGGTGGCTTTCATACGAAGATGCGCTATGTAACACGTAGAAGGGAATCAGAAGGATGACGAGGCGGAAGAGTGAGGGGAGACATGATGCTTTCTAAGGATAAGAGGAGAATCAAGTGAGCAAGCATGTCTCTCAGGGTCTTCAGGGTCGCGAGACGAGCTCATGACCTTTACTTTCTCCACGATCGTGCTACAACAACGTGCTATGGGGGCGAGCTACGTGAGGCTGCAAAAAAAAGGAGGCTGCAATCTGAGTAGTAGGGAAGATACCGGCCGGAAATAATACATGGCTGGTAAATCTTCCAAGGCAGTTTAATGAGGACGTATAGAAACCCGAAAGGGATATTGAGAGACACCAAAAGTACTTTCGATTCAGACCCGAGAGTAATCGATCAATCGGCCACACTTTCATCTTTCGGCGGCTATGATTTTGCAGATCGCCCGAAATTATTGCGAAATTACAAGCGAAACGGAACTCTCTTAAATTTCTAATACTCAAGAGCTATTTATATAATATAATTATACGGAGTAGCTATTTTAAATCAGCATTGTGAGAATAAAGAATCTCTTGAAAATTAAGGCTCATTCGTAAATCATTAAAAACAAAAAAAAGTAATTAATAGAAGAAAGTCAACGATATCGACACTTCGTTTTTAGACAATATTTCTTAAACAAAAGGTAAAAATAAAACTTTAAAAACATAAGTACAAACATAAGTACTAAAAAGTGTCTTTTATAGTATAAGCAGTTTTTATAATACTGTTTGCAATTTTGCAATAATTAATTTTTTCGTAAGATAAGCAAAAATGAGTATCTGACAAAATAGATTTTAAAACTGACATAGTAGGTAGTAGCACCGACGAGATACTATTAAAGACCGACATCCTTACGGGAGTTCACGTCCTTGTAAATATTGAAGTGATTAAGAGTTAAAAACTGATAATATTGTACTAATTTTATGATTTATTAGTTTAGTAGATGTATTTATGCATTTAGAACTCAATAATACTCGATTTTTCTTTAAAATTGAGATTTCAGTGTTATCATCAAAGTTTGATTATCAATAAAGATGATAATTGCAGAGAAAAAATTGTGATTTTTTTGCAATATATAGGATATTACAGCTTTACAAGTATGTATATTTATTTATGGGATATTTATGTAATAAAAAATCATGAATTTAATAATGCATGAGCTAAATATTTATATTAATAATAGCAAATTTATATCAATTGTCGGTAATGTCAGCGTTCTTGAATTACCTCCGGGCCCTTTTTATACCGCCGAAAATTTGCCCAGGGTTGACGGTCTTTAATAATGTCTCGTCGGTGATAGTAGTAATGCTACGATTCCTATTCTTTTTCTTTTACAGAAATTATCTGTATAAAGTATCTATAAGTGAATGTATTATATATCAGATTTTTCAGAATTTTTTTACTTTGTTATAAAATATTTTTATTGAATTATACGCATATTTACTTTCTGCAAAATGCAAATATGTAATGCAACAGTTTTTCCATATATGCACGATTGCATACCTTCAGCTCCAATAGAGCTATTTGACACTATAAAGCAACATTATAAGAATTACGTTAGTTTATGGTCTGTTTTATAGATAGGTGGCGATTTGCACTCCAATTTTTAATTTAAAATTATATTATAAAAAACTAAGAGAAAAAAATAATACAAATAAAACTAATTTAGGAAACTACAAACATTTAAAACGACGTAATGTTATCAATAATATAGCCACTGTTATTTAAACTACGCAATTTGCAAAAGAAAATTGCAAGAATTTTATTTTTGCATTCGTAGAATTCGTTTTTAGCTGATTTGGTATAGAATCAAGCCACAAATATATGAATTATGAGTTTGTACTTCTTTTTAATTAGCTAAACAGATCATGATTTTATTAGTATTAATAAAGTGCAATAGTTAGTTTCTAAAAAATAAGGGGGTGTCGTTTTAGGAGACCTATACCAGTGTGTATCGGTGATTTTCCTGTAATATAATATCCTTTTAATTTAGCGTGACTTTTATTTTAATAACATTCTAATTTATCAATTGCAAAAGTATATAATATTAAAAATCGAATTTACGATAAATAATGAGTTCTTTCGATACACCTGTCAATGAAAGCTTATAAATTGTTCAAAGAATTTACAGTTAAAAGAAAACGCGCATAATGTGAAACATTCTGCGCTTTTCGCCAAAAGTTTTGCCACTCATTCCGTGACAGTGCAATGCAGCGAAAGTGCAGCCATTCAATAAAAAGTAAAAGTAAGACATTATTGCGCCGAGACAATGTCGAAATCGGTCGCGAAGATGCGTATGAACTTCGCAAGTAATATTGCCTTCCTCATTATCACGACCTTAATTACAAATGGCATTTCTCTCTTTTTTACTCCTGTCAAGGGAGAGGGCATTAAAATCGCTTTCGAGAGAGCCTAGCTTTCGCCCGCAGCGGGCTGGCAAAAGCCTCGAGCGAGTTCTCACAGAGGCCCGGTTGCATTAGCATATAATAACGCGAGTTAAACTTGAGGAAAAGCTCCGGTTAACGGATTCGTAAGACTCGTTTGTAAGATCCGAAGAGTGAAAGTACTCGTGCAAGTACTTGGGAGCAGGTATATATCGCGCGCGATTATCAAGCAAGTTTACAGTGCGTATTAGACGCCAAGGCGAATAAAGTGTTCGATTTTTTCACATTTCTCTTCGGAGAATACGTCTATTTTTTGTAATTTATTATATTTGAATCGAAGCCGAATGGCTAAAAATATTGTCCGATCGGTTGGATGATGAGCCATGTAAAATCTTTCTCATAAAAATCTTCGATTATCTCCGAAAAATCTCCAGCATGTCTGCCCTCTTCGGTCACGCCTATCACGCTATATACTAACAAACCATAAATTAACAGCAACGACAGAAACGAAGTTGAATTGTTAATTAATCGATGAATGCAGATGCGACGATCCTTTGCAATTAAAATTTCTCGCAGCTCATAAAACAGCGACATTCTGACAGAACTGTCATGTAGTTACCAACTCACGTCTCGCGCGGGAACTCCGGAAGATTTACGTCGCTTTAATGAGTCCATAAATTTGATTATATCAAAACACCGTGTATTAATTAATCGTGAATAGTAAACCGAGTAAATTTAACTAAAATTTAACATAAAGTTAAAACTTAAATCAAGAATAAAATCAAAATTTAATTCGGTCAAGTATATTCCGAAACACATAACACCTGCCTTAATTGATATACGGTCCGATAAAAGCACATTGGCAGATTCATTTGTACGCTTTAAGATTTATCTCGCGAACAGGTCTTAATTTCTCGACCTTGACTTTACTTTAATTCTACCAATAATGCACCGTGACCGGAGCGAGCCTTGTCCGTGAAATATGACATAAATCAAACACTTTCGCGTAACGGGTAATCGCGAATCGTTTCCGACACAAGACCATGTCTGATCCCACTTGGAAAGTGAAATTCGTTCAGATCTGTGATCAGCGAAGCGTTATCTGGGTGAAATTATACGCCCAATGATCAATGTCGTAAGCCATCATTATCTGCGTGCGTCTCTTTCATTCGTAACATTATTTCTGTTACTTTAATACGCGAAACAAGTATTTATGATATTTATACGAACAATCTTAAGAGTTTTAAATTAACTGCGGATGAAAGTATATTATATAAGGTATACAATAAAAATTTTTTTGAAGATATTTAAATTATCAGAAAGTGATAATGATTATTGTGCTATGCTTATATAATGATGACTCATAAAATAAAATAAAATATTCTTCTATTAGACAATAGTCCTTATTTTCATATATTTTGTTTCACGTAAAATTATTCTTCCGTTTTTAAGATCACTTTTTGCTGTTATTTTATTGAAACATTACCTTCAGTTGCTTTTCTATTGTTAAAATAGTACAAAGAATCCTCATGTGTTGTTTTTTAAAACTATCATCATGCTGCCATCTAGTAATATTGTTGCAAAGTCAGCTGATTCTCCTATTTGTCCAAGTGCATGTTTGGAACTGCCTTTCTCTTTTAGGAAAATGTCTAATTTTCAAAAATTTTGTCAGCACCCGGGAAAAAATGTTTCATATATGTATAATTATACATATATAATTATAGAAAATTATACATCATTATATGTAAAACTGACATATTTTATATACAATTATATATAATTATATATAAAATACGTTAAAATAATAATTGATGTAAAAAATTGAGTAAAAATGCAATTTCGGGATTTAAAAAAGGGTTTATGAAGCTAATCAAATTTTAAAAAGTTATAAAAAATGTATCGACATATTTTGAATATAAAATATAGAATTCGTAAAATATTTACTTCTCAAAATATGACATCCTCCTTTAAACACCTTTTCATCTAGAAGAATAAGAAAAAATCAATTTATATATAAGAAAGGAAATGATATGGAAGATAAGGAATATAACTTTGTAAATATTTAATGAAAAAAATGGACCTAAAATTCGGAATATTCAAAAATGAATTTCTTCCAGTTGTATTTTCAGCGCTTTAATTAACGGATGCGTAAAAGACTACTTTTCTCAGGTTAATCAAACAGATATGTATGCAGATTTCACCTAGATAGGGTGCATCATTGATCACCGAGTCTCAGGACGAATTTCACTTTCGAACCGAGCTCGTCCCGAACGCATCGCTCGAGCGAACGATGCACCCAAGTAGCTCTCTACTTCCACCCATCGAGTATCGCGGAAGGTCGTTTGCGGGTCGAAAACCTGCTCTTGCGGCCACGTTTCTCTGATTTCGTAGACTGCAGGTCCGCAAAGTCTTCAAGCACCACACAACGAATACATGCGACTTAATAATCTATGTATCGATATCGGTATCGAAATGACGCCCCTAAAAAGATATGAACCTTCTCGATTTATCTTCACCGATCGAATTCAAGCACGAAGATATGAATTGGAAGGAATAGAAATTGAGCATCAAGGTCAGATCTGACAAAGTGGTCGTTTTACGCAAGAACGTCTGCAATAGCACGCGATAGCGCGTGTGACACGCCGCCGAATGCATCCATCCCTGATGAAAAGCCGCTAGCTCATATGGGCCTAAGCTGTCTTACGGCGATCGCCCTGTCGACCGAAGACATCATTTATCGCGGGTAAAGCAAAAATATACATATATGTATATATATATATACATTTTACGATCACAGCCCGACTACTTTCCCATCGTGGAAACTCGACGCCGACGCCGGGAGACTTATCTCACCGCTGCGCTGCGGAATAAGAGACGCGAGATTGTTCGGGATATAGAATAGATTCACGTATAACGTGAAACGGAAAACAGAAACAGCCGTTGAATTTTATTGAGCAATCTCAAAAGTTATACACGATGCATATCGTTTTCGAAAGCAAACTTCTTCCGGAATCAAATTATATAAACAAATTTATAAATCGGAGACGTAAGGGGCACACCAGAGTTGGCTGAAAAGAAATTCCGGTAAGAATTATAGATACAATAAATATTTAACATATAATACGGAAGTGCGTGCCTCATACTTTAAATTATAATAATTTGCAACATCGGAAAAATAGAATTTTATAGCTATTATACGTACAGTGAGTGCAAAAAGTATTCGTACAGAGAAAATGTTTATTAAAAAAATTTTATTTTTAGAAAGTAAACATTATCCAGCAAGAAATGAATCATCGAATTGATGTCGAATGAATATCGATACGATGATTTCAATTATTAATTTGACGTCGATTCGACATTTAATTGACGATCCTTTCTTGATGAATAATTAACAATTTATTCATAAAGAATAAAATAGACTGTATGTTTTTTAAAATTATACTATAATAAAAAGATATGTATTAATTAGAGAAAATATATCACTTGAAAAATAAACAAAAATAAAAAATTGTATTGTTTAGATTTTAGATGATCAAAAAGTATTCGTAGAGCCGAGAAATTTAGCTTCTAAAATCAGAAATACATGCGAAGCTCGGTTGTTTATGTTAGAATAGAATGTATTCGTTGTATAAAATTGCTAATTAATGTTTATTTTCTACAAATAAGATTTTTTTTTATAAAAAATTTTCTTGTATGAATACTTTTTGCTCTCACTGTATATATATTTATATATAATATAGGAAAAATAAATTGACACTTTCTGTTAAGATTTTAAATAAAATCTTATAATTTTTATGAATTTTTTGTACATTTTGCCTTTATAAAAAATGTTAATATTTATATTTATTTTAAGCTAAAACTTGTTTGTGACATATAAGTAATAAAAAATTTAAATTATTAAAGTTTCTTTAAAAAATATTATATTTATTATTGTAATTATTGAAGTATTAAGAGTTTTATTTTTCTTTTAACATTACAAAATAAAAACTATCTGCTTGTATAAAAAAAAATATATTTTACCGTTTTTTACTTCGCCGAAAGTGCTTCTTCTGCAATCACCTGTAATTTAAATATATTTTTATGCCGAAAGGTTTTAATAAAGAAAATAATTCATCAGAAAGTTTATTATTGTAGTTATATTGTCAGACTGAATATTTTTCAATCTGAATATTTTTCCGATCAATAGCAACGTTGATCATAATTACGATTTTAAATAATTATTCAGAAGAGTAATTTATGTTAACCAACAAAAGCAATTTGGTGTTTTTTTTCTCGGAAGAAAATAATTCTTTTTTTACCGACGTGTTAAGGCGGATCAAATATATAATTATGGCCAAATGCAAATACAATTATACTGACGACTATAAACCGAATATCCGGCCATGACAACGTGGGCGTAGGAGAGTTCGGTGAAAGTGCTAAATGGCTGACTATATGTGATGTAAGGACGGACTCCGCAATTTGTCATGATCTGTCTAGTCATCGCTACATGCTTCCTCATAGTTGGCATTCTATTCCTTCTCCAGATATAATAAGTTTGATTAATGACAATTTAGTGGCAAAAGCATTATCATCCATTTTATCCATCTTATCTGCTGAGATATCAAAAATTGTTTGCATTACAACATAGATATCAATTTCCTAATTGAAAATACTAATTCTATAAAAATGTACTGAATATAAAATAAATAAATCATTATATTAACAGCTCAGAGGCAATATTTTTAATTTCCGCATACTCGTACGAGATACTATTAGCGAAAGAGTGTTTTCTTGTTCGTATGAAAATCCTGACTTCTAAAGTATTCACATCGCGTGCAGCATAAAAATTAATTGCGCGACTATGGTAATTACACCGACTTGGAGAGTTTGTTTAAAAAGCCGGAAAAAATTAGCTTACATTATCGCGCTAGATTTACTATTTTTCCGTCTTATAAAGAAAGCCTTGCAATTTGCACGAATATATCGAGATTATTAATTGAATTCTGAATGCACAAATAATTCGAGAGGATGATTGATGTATAAACAGATACAGAGATAAACACAGATGTAGATTGCTGTATTAAATTAAAGTCAATTAATTCAAATTAGCACAGATTAGAGATATCAATCGTTATCGTAAGCGTAATCGATGACGACGCGATTGACATCCTATAATTAATTATAGCGGGCAAAGACGGATTACGTAACGAGTCTTTTTATAGTCACCGCAACGCAGGACGCAACAACATTATGGATGCTCGACGTCATTCGTGGTTTCGGAGCCATCGCAATGCGACTGACTTTTCAGTCTTTTCACTCGTGAAATAATATGCCGCTACTCGCACGTCACAAACTAGAAACGAATCTCTCCTTATTGCAATGATGCATCCGATTTACTTTCTGCTGCTACAGAACAATGCTAATGAAAATCGTCTTAGCTTGTAATTAAGAGCAATTATCCACGACTTGTTCTCGCAATTACATATTAAATGTTCAAATGATTTAATACAAGATTAAATCCGACAAATTAAATTTTAATATTTATTTTACACACACAATGCAAAACTCTTTATTGTTTTATTATGAACAGAATGGAGATAATAATTAGATAATGTTTTCATTAATAAATTTAGATATTTGTAATTATTACTTTTCTTAACATTTGGATACGAGTATTGGCAAAGTTTTTTTAAGACTTAAGGGATTTCAGAAGTGTCGATTTTTCTGAGGGGGTTCCGAAGAAATTTGAACATAAAGTATCTTTCTCGTATCACGATTTCGAAAAAGATTAACTTTCTTCCGTGAACTTTCTTCAGCGGTGTGCGCAGCAGAATGCATCGAGTATTTGAAATCAAGCACTTGAGATGCTTGCGTAGACCGATAAAGCCAGCATAAAATTACGAAAGAATTTTTACGGCTTGGCCACAAGGTAAGGAAAAATAATAAGAATAAGAAAGGCTAATTAGGCATTTAAAGCGCTCAAGAAGTCTTGTTCCGGTCTTCAGAAATAAATCCTCAGTTAATTAGACCGCAAACTAGAGGAAACGCAAAAAAGTGAAAATTATGAAAAATTAATGAAATTGAAATACATAGACAAAACATTCACTTTGGGCTTGTTAGACAAAAAGCAAGTATTAAAAAAGACAGAAACTTATGTACATATAAATTGTTAAACAGATGATGGAATAACAAGATCAAAATAAATTAAGATCACGGATGATTAACATATTATTTCAAGAGTATCGGGGATTATGCGTGATTATTATCTAATAACGGTGCAATAGATCGCTTCTGATCGACTCACTGTATAACGGTCTCTTTAATAAGATTATCAACGTCATTAAATATTTCGAGGCAAAGATGTCTCCTTACACCAATAAACTTCGTTTTCAGAGCCATTGACTTTTGAAAAGTTTGAAAAGTCTTAAGACAAGTGCAAATAGAAAATTGGGGCCGGTAGAAATCCCCGTTTACACTCAAGCATCGTTCGACATATCGGTTGATACGCGTGTATACGCTTTTGCTTTCTAAATGTTGCGACCCTCAAGATATTACCGGGCCTCTCGAGAAACGTCTTTTTGTTATTTGGGTTATCTTCAATGGTAGACAAGTACACAAATCCGTTTCCGATCTCATCCACGTGATTGCTGATATTGTTTTGTCTCGTCTCGAATTTCAAAATTTCTCCTTAATTATGCCGTACCTCATGCGAGATTCTAAAAGATAATAAAAGATAATATAATAAAGGTAAGAATAGTAAGAAGATAAAATGCGTTTCAATCAATCAAAAGTTAATAATAATTTGTGCGTACAACAATTCTCTTTCATTCTCGACAGCATGAGATTTTATCTAGAAATAACAGAATATTCTTATCTGATTGCATGAGAAAAAATGTTTAATTCTCTATATACATACAAATTCTATGTAATAAAATAAATTTTAGATAAATACACGCAAAAAGAAGATTTTCAGAGAGAGTTTCTTATTTAATTATGTCTCATATATTTCATGTTGGAACCTTTCTTTCGCAATCGCGAATATCCAATTATAAGCGAACAACCGAACCGTCCGAAAGCGGATATCCTCGGTAAAGAACGCGGGAAATGGCCGAATATCCTCCGATGTTTTTGCTCCGATGGCTCTCGTGCCAGCGGCTTTCGAAAATCTGGAGCAGCTAACGGGTGAATGATTTACGAACCGGAATAGCGAGAACGTATACCCCGAGTTTCGTGTGCGAATATCGAGGCGCAATATCGACTCTCTAGCGGTCGACGTGGAGACGAGGGAATTCACTTTCATCCATGAGTCGGCGCGACGTGTTAAACGGATACATGCACTTAACGCAGTTTAACGTCTACCGTTAAACCGCGTCACTTGAACGCTCCAGCACATCAATCTCTGGTGTCTTCTCGTTTTCTATTTTTTATCACCTGTCGTCACCAACGGTATCTCCATCTCGATACTGCTTCCCGATATCATTTCTCGACAAGCGCGGAGTGTCGCTTGATACTCTCGCTTGCCGATCATTCTGGAATCTCGCGAACGAGCCCCTCGTTAGATCTTATTTTCAATCTCAGCTGCTCGTTGCAGCAGCCCCGGGCGAGCGCGCGCATTGTTGTATTCGCGATAAAAAACGGAAAATGCGCTTGCACACTCCGTATGCACGAAACCGTACGTTTTCTCGTACGCTTTCTCTCGCGACACCGCGAGAAGCGGTGTTCAATTCGTTTGAAGAAAATCGCGTGGTCGTAAGCGCAAAACGGAGCTCTTTCTACGTTACAGGATTCTATTCGAATTTCGACCTTTTAACTGCACCTTTTTAAATAACCCCGATTCCACGCTCTCCCTATTAACGCTATACCTATCCCATTTCACATCGCTTGTTTGATAGGCGACGTTCGTTTCGCTTTGCCATTTGGACACGTATCACCACTTTACTTGAAGATTACATAAACAATAATAGCTGCAGTATGTATGCTGAGATTTCACTTAAATTACACTGAAAAGAGATAATAAATTTTAATAAATATTTGTTTGAATAGTTGTAACATTTAATAAATATTTACTAAATATATAAACGTATATTTATTTGATACATAAACTATTAATTTAGTTATTTTTTATAGAGTAAATATTTATTTACTATAAGTAAATACTTACTTACAATTAGTACTTTTTCAAAGTAATTGTATTAAGATTTAAAACATTTTTTTTTTCAGTGCAATTATATCTTATCGAATTTTCGTCTTAAAAAAATAATATTTAATATTTATATTAATAATCATTAATTAAACATTTTACCAATGTTACTTGATGTAGAATATAATGAAAATTGTCTTTAAACACTTACAATTAGATGAGCATAAAAGCTATGGACGCAATTTAATACTGTTTCAAGCTCATTCTTCAAAGAAACAGATAACTTTGTACTTGACATATATGTATGGGAAGTAGAGGTTTTTAATTTTTAATCTTGACATAAATTTCCGGATAATTAAAATAATTTAAAGTTTTCGAATATATTTTTATGTATTCGAAACGAGCCGCATTTGCACAGCTGCGAATCGAATTAAATGTTACATAGAATGGTATCTAAGATTTATGTATTTCAACAATATCTGTCTATTCGGAATTTAAATGTTTTTAAAAACACTTTTAAAAAGATTTATGTCTTATAAGTATGCATAGAAATATCCGCATACACTACTGTTATGTACAAAAATATCATTTTTTTAATATTAGAAGAGATCAATGATCTGAAAACTCGTTTTGGATTCCAGTTGTAATTTAGAAAAATATTACAACGTGCCTATAATATTAAATTATCATTAATAATTAAATGTTCCATGTATTGCTACACCAACATTGATTTTTATTAATAGGGAACAGATAGCGTAGCTTTCGCAGCAAACTCATGGGACAAAGACCGGTTCGGGTAGAAAGAAAACAAGAAACCTTGTTTCGCGATATCTAACGTGGAAGGCATTAGGCATGTTTCCGTTCTTTCTCTTTTCGACAATATCGAAATAATCTGGAGGCGAGGCATAACCTTGTCGCATAACCTTGCGAGTCTTGAACTTCACTGTTGAAACACTGCAGGCGCGGGAATAACTGGAACCGCTCTTGCTTGCTCGACCGGATCGTGTTCTCGATCACTTTCTCCGAGTGGATGATATCGCCCACCTGGACAGAGAGACCTGGTCGCGCTCCGGAAGTGGGGGTGTTAGAAGGAGGACGATGGTGGAAGAAGAGATGGAGGAGAGGAGGGTTCACACACACACACATACACAATCGTAGGGGGTCCGGGAGCCAAAACGGCGCTGGGCATTACCACCACTTTGCAAGTTGCAGATGAAATTCCTCGATTTCCACTACGTGAGACACCGACGGGACCACCTCCATCTCCACCGACGGGTTCGCCACCACCGCCGTTCACGCGATCGGCCGCTGCTTCCTTACCATGATGCTCCTGCGGTGATGCCTTCGGGGGAGGATACGCGCCTATATAACTACGGCGTTCCAATGATTGGACGAAGTAAGCTACGTTTTCCTGCGCCCAGGAACAGGAGCACGCGGCCCGAGCCCGACGGGCGGCACTGCGAGAAATATGAGGATTCGCCCGGGATGCGCGGTCAGTTGTTCTAACAATTTTTACTCTTTCAATCGGTCTCAGTTCCGTGCGATGTCGGCGAGTCGCGCGCGCGTTGTGCTCGCGCCTTTCCGAGTCATGCTACCACCAGTCATACTTGTCATCATCTCGCGCAGATCTTCTAGTTAATTGGCGTGATTTAAGTAGTTGCGTCGCAATGCATACCGGAAACATTTTCAAAGTGCATCGTTTCAAGTTCGAGAAGACGTTCTTCTTCGGTGTTTGTCGCTTATTGCGACAAACGAGCGTGGTGCTCAATTCGACGGATATAAATCATCGCCATTTTGGACAGGATGTATAAGTCTTTTGTTAGATTTTTGACTGCGTTGCGGTTCGTTATAATCAAATCAAAGCAAAGAATTTGTCATAAGCACGCATCAATATTTTTGTGAATTGAAAAGCTTATATATATTTATAAATTCACGGGGAATTATAAATCTATCTGCCTACACAATTTCTTTTTTTATTTTTAATAGATTTAACAAAGTTGACTATTAGTTTAAAATTATACGTGATTTTAAATTTCAGGATTTTATTTATACATTGTATATCAACTTTTGGATTTATGAATCTTAGGCCAGTATACATAGTCATCTTAAGTAATGTCTTAAGACTAAGATTACTAATACGCCTCATAACATAAAATAACTAACACAGCTCTTAAGTACTAGCTCAAAACCACCTCGAAACTTGAGCAACGTCTATGGATTTCGTCCTGAATTTGCCATCAGAAATCTTTTTATGTATAAATGTCAATCTCTCTATAATTTTTTAGACCAATTTATTTCATTTAGAAATATTTATGTATTCTAATAAATATTATCGGCCAGTAAATACTTCATTACGCTAAAATTATCGTGTCTATGTGTGTACTATATTGATTACAGAGGAATTTGAAAAATTATTCCGCTTACCTCAATTCGTTAATATTAACGTAATGGTGTTAAAAATTCATGAGAAACAAGAGGCAGAAAAACATTTTTATCAACAATTACTAATGAGTTCTTGTAGTTATTATATAATTGTGTTGTTTACAGGCTGTACTAGCGCTGCTACTGCAAGCCGCTCTTGTGGCGAGTAAGGCTGTGGATCAAACGCAATTACAGCAGAAGTCACAGCAGCAAACTCCGTATGTATGACAACTTTAACAATGAATCCAATACAATTAAAATGTCTATATGAGTTTCCGCGGTTTATAATTTACGCTTTAACAACCACGGAAAGTGGTTCATATAGGCATTTTTATTTATATTGGATTATTCTTTCTATTTAGTGTCTTAGAGAGTTACAAAACTATAATTAACTTAATTTATTTTGATTTAATAAAAAAGGAATAATTTTTTTTCCAAGCCATATTTGATTATAATGTGTATGATGTATGTTGTCAAATTTCATATTAATTTGTCAAATTATGAGATGTTAGTGATTAATGATGCGCTTCCAAGTTCCTTTTTATTTTTTTTTTTTTTTGCACACACATATCTATACTTTACAATTTTACTATTTTATATATTCATTTTAATGAAAATAATTTCGAAATATAGAGAAACAGATGTAGACTTTGAAAGGCTTTTGCATACAAAAGAAGATAAAGATAATAAATATGACTATAAAATTTGTTACGTTTTTGGTACTGAATGATTGTCGCAGATACGGTACCGATGCGCAAAAACGATGGGGAGGCGATAGTGGTAATTATGGCAGCAGCGGTTATGGGAGTGGCGATATTGGTGGTCACTTCGGTGGCGGCGGCGACGTCGGCGGTCATTTTGGAGGTGGCGATGGCGGTGGTCATTTTGGAGGTGGTGACGGTGGCGGTCATTTTGGAGGTGGCGATATTGGTGGTCATTTTAGCGGTGGCGATGTCGGCGGTCACTTTGGGGGTGGTGACATCGGAGGTCACATAGGCGGCGGTGACATTGGTGGTCATGGAGGTGATATCGGTGGTGACATTGGTGGTCATCTAGGTGGAGGTGATTTTGGAGATGGCGGTGGAGGAATCGGAGACCATCATGGCGGCCATGACGATCATCATGACAAAGGCTACTGGAAAAAGAAACTAATCTGGAAGCCGGGCTGGAAGAAGATCTGGAAACCGGCAAAGAAACAAATCTGGAAACCTGCATGGAAGAAAATCTGGAAGCCTATTTGGGTACCAACTCAGAAAGCGGTGTGGAAGGAAATTCAAGTACCAGCTTGGAAGAAGATCTGGAAGCCTGTGTGGAAAGAGATTCAAGTTCCGGCGTGGAAAGAAATACAGGTGCCGGCTTGGAAAAAAATCTGGAAGCCGATTTGGCAGCCAATCAAGGTACCCGCTTGGAAGGAAATCCAAGTACCCGCGTGGAAAAAGATTTGGAAGCCTGTTTGGAAAGAAATTCAGGTACCAGTGTGGAAAGAAATTCAAGTCCCCGCTTGGAAAAAACTTTGGATTCCCGAATGGGTGAAGGTTGGCATACCGGGTGAACACTTCCACGGCACGGATCATCATGGATGGCAATACACCAGCCATGATCTTTGGAAAAAGAAGTTGATCTGGAAGCCGGTGTGGAAGAAATATTGGAAATCGGCGAAAAAACAGATCTGGGTCTCGGATAAGAAACTTGAGTGGAAAGAGGCTTGGAAACAAGTTTGGAAACCAGCGAAGAAACAAATCTGGGTAGAGGATAAAAAACTGGCCTGGAAAGAAGCTTGGAAACAGATCTGGAAGCCGGCCAAAAAACTCATCTGGGTCCCTGACAAGAAACTCGAGTGGAAGGAGGCTTGGAAACAAATCTGGAAGAGTGAGAAGAAATTAGAATGGATCCCCGACAAAAAGCTCGCTTGGAAGGAAGCATGGAAGCAAATTTGGGTACCAGCTTGGAAGGAAATCTGGGTACCAGCGTGGAAAAAGATATGGAAACCAGTTTGGATATCCGAGTGGTTCCCTAATGAGGATCATCATCATCATCACGGCTGGGACCGTAAAGACACACAGGCTCAGAACACTCAAATTGTGCCTTATAGTCCTGAGAAAGGTGTCCAACAGAATAAGCAAACACAGCAACAACAAGCGCAGCCACGACAACATCAGCTACAGGAACGTAAAGTGGACAATAACAAAGTCAAATGGGACAGTTCCCATTCTTTCCAAGCAGGTTCGCCGACGATCACGCAGGATTTAGTACCGCCACCTGCTAATCAAAACGGAGGTCAAGCCAACTTTGCGTTCCCTACCCGTTGACAGGGCTAGATTTCCGTGCAGAATAATCGCACTGTAATTCACAAAAAAATGCTTGTACAAACATCTCCACGGGAGAATGCTGTAACATAAGCCGCTGTATATACTACATCTTAGGATTAATATAAGGTCGCGTAAAGCTTAAGTTACTCGAAATTGTTTGACTGACGCGCTCCCTGTCTTTCGGAGTACCTCCTTTACCTAGAAATGTCGTAACCTTTTTTCCCTTTCCTTGTTTTCTTTTTTTATACACGTTGTTGTCACTCCAATTGTTAACTAATACTGTTACGAATAAAGTTTATAAGTATTTTTTTTGTTAATTCTTTGACTATCGTTATTTCACCCTTGGTCTTCAAGTATGTTTTTACAAGAACAGTGATACAACTTTTTTACTTGTTTATTTGATATGTGATAATAGAATAAAGATAAATCAGATATACATAGCAAGAGTGGAATTTACAAAATATTTTTTAATAACAGAAAGAAAAATTATATGCACATTTTAATTTTTTAGATGTACGAAAGTCTATACATCGAATAAATTCAACAAAAGAAATTTTTAAGATATTGAATGCGTTCAGTATAAATACTTTTTGATTGAATATTTATTGTGCAGTAAGCGTATATAATTGACATACACTTTTAAATCTAGACAAGTTACATTTACTTCCTAAAAATCCTATGTTTCATAAAAATAATATACATAAAATAATCAACATTTTATTAATGAACGGTTATCCATTACAAGTAATAATTGATACAATAAGGAAAAGGATTTATCAGAAATTAAAAGTAGAATATAATAGGATGGATAATAGTGGAACAGATGAAGAAATTAATATCACTTCTTATTTCACTATTCCATATATTTCGAGCATAGAGAATAAAATAAAAAATCTTTTTAATAAATATAAAAATGTAAAAATAGCTTTTAGAGGAATAAACAAATTAAATAATATCATTAGGGTCCAAAAAGACAAATTAGACAAAATGTTACACAGTAATGTTGTTTATAAAATAGCATGTAAAGAATGTGATGCGTCATACGTAGGACAGACGAGTAGAACCTTAAAAACTAGAATAGCAGAACATAGAAATCACATTAATTGGAATTCAACACAAAGGTCGGTAATTACAGAACATAGATTGGAATTTTCACATGAATTTGACTGGAATGGAATAGAGATATTGGATGAAGAAAGAATTTTAAACAAGAGACTTACATCGGAGATGATTCATATTAAAAGACAAAAGAACAGTTTGAATCTACAAACGGACACGGAAAGACTGAATTCGGCGTATGAATGTTTGTTAAAATAATAAGAGTTTCCTATCTTGTGAGTTTGTTTGTTTGCGAACATATACTTAGAGATAACATATATACATATAATAAGATACACGCTACGGGTCATTTACTTGTTGATGAGCGACATAATAAGTAATACGAGGATCGTTATATTATAATATGTCATGTAAGTGGATATTTAAAATGTAAAAAGTTTTTTATTATTTATAATGATTAATGTACAACAGTATTGTATTGTTTGATTAGTGTATTTGGAAACACAGTGATGTTTAATTAATAATAAGGAAACGATATTGAAAAGGATCCAATCCAAGGATCGAAACGTATAATGATTGTAAATACAATAAAGATTTGATTACACGAATATCACCTGGTGGTAGACTTGAGTTGGCTTACACTTTCACGGAATTTATATACACGAGTCGATATACTGAATGATTCCTAAAAATCATTTAGTCATTTTCTTCGCTAATAATGTAATTAAATAAACATTATATTTATATATTTATTAACTTTTTTTGTTCTTATTGTCTTATTTTTCTTATTATTGTCACAAATACGAAACTTTAGACTTAATTTTCTATTTTAGATTTCTAGAAAGAAGTACAACAAATTATCATTGAATGGGAGAAAACACTGATACCTATATTTTACATATCCAACTTTATTATTTTATATAATTTCATTGATTACGGAAACACACGTAGTAAACAGGATAAGCGTAAACCAATTAAATTGCACACCAGGAGGAATAATTGAACGATATAAGAAACGTTATATTTAGAATTACTTTACATGAAACAAACTATAAATAATAGGAAGTTTCTGCAACATCGTTTATCCATCAGATACGGTGAATGCTAAGGTCACGTTATTTTCTTCTTAACAATAACAACTAATTAAAACTAATTAAAACTAATTAAAAAAGGGATAACGTGAGTTTAGCGTTTATCGTATCTGAATCTACGTTATTGCAAAAACTCCCTAATACGTTTATCTCTCGTAAGTGATAAAAGTTTTGAAATAAAATAACTTGATAAATTTAATGGAACATTTAGAAAAGAAATATGCTGCTATATAACGAAACAATAATACTGACAATAATGGTAAACGAACAAATTATTTTTTATTTTAGAAATAACGATAACTCTAAAATATATATAATTCCCCTTTTCACAGTCGATTAACTGGACATTGACTTTCTTCTCTCTTTTATATCATATACATCGGAAAGAAAAGCCGAAGTCGAGAGCTTTGTATTATATATCGTTACGATAACCGTTTCCTCAAAGATAAACTATCTAAACGGTCACTCCAATTCCAAAGCAAATCGCCATCATCCCGAACTTATGAAGCGAAGATGATGCAACGTGAATACGCGCACGTATTCCTGCGAAATTGGAGAAAGTGGAGTCTGTTATGGAAGGCAGAGGCGACCAGCATGTGTAGAGGACCTCGACCGTGGAGAAAGTATCCGTGCACCCACACAACGATATAAATTAATCCATGCCACCGTGCTGTCCCGGTACGGCCGCACCATATTGCGCGACGCAGACTCTGCTCGATTGATGACGATGACGATAGGATTTCACTGACGATAGGAGTCAACTACGGAAGATTTTTCTTCGATCACGCGATAAACGAGATATAATAAAAAGAAAAAAGGAAAGAAAAGAAGAGAGAGAGAGAAGAGAATTTTAGAGAAATCGTGATACGTTTCCCTGTATGCCGTTTCCTTGATATGACAGACATCAGGAAGTATTTTCACTTTCGTCTGACGTTGTATGACTCTCATCCGACAGATCTTCGCGCGCTTACGAAATTTGTGGGAGTCACGCAATGTCATCTTCTGTCATCTTCCTTTACGGAAGTTTTGTTTTACAGAAATTTCCAAAAGATTTATATTCCAGCTTTCACGGACTCGATGTTTCATTACTAGTTTCTGCGCTTATAATAGCCTCGTAAATGCGGAATATGCGCATAATTAAGGTGCTTCTCGTGGAATTTATAGTTGTGTTCTTTTGTAGTTGTAACGTTGCTTGACTTTTCTCAAAGCATATAACAAATAGAGTCCTATAGAAAGAGAGAAGCGACTTTGACGTCGCAATTTCTGATTGATAATGTCCCTGCCTAATTAATGCAGCCATATATTGAGCCCGCAGTGGAGGTATACCTTCTGTATAAAAAGTACCGGGAATCGTTAAAAAAAACACAGAATATTTTATTTATTCATCAAAATTTATTTTGTCGCCTTCAAAGTAATCCCCATCGTTTGCAATGCACATGTGAAAACGGCGAAACCAATCCTCCATGCACTTCTGGTAGGCCGATTCTGGTATGGCCTTCAGGACACGCTGCGAATTCCGTTTGATGTCATCAATCGATGAAAAACGAGTACCACGGAGTGGCAATTTCAGTTTCGGGAAAAGAAAGAAGTCGCACGGTGCCAAATCAGGCGAATACGGTGGATGGTCGATAGAATTGACCGAGTTTTTGGCCTTGTAATCGGCCACAATCGTGGCTCTGTGCGCCGGCGCATTGTCGTCGTGTAAAATCCACGAATTGTCTCGCCACAATTCGGGCCTTTTTCGCCGGATATTTTCGCGTAAACGCCTCAAGACACTTAAATAATAGTCTTTATTGACTGTTTGGCCCTCGGGGAGAAATTGCCAACCTAAAAAAAAAAACATTTTACCGCTACCTCTTCCGCGGTTCATTTAAATGACAATTTCCCGGTACTTTTTATACAGAAGGTATGTATGTATAGGTATATACATTTCGTAAAAAAAATGCTAAATATCGTCATATTGAAGGCTCGATCGAGATAAAACACGCCTCACGATTGTCTGCTTTCTGTTATTCTTATATTTTTGCATCTAACGAGTTTCGAATTAATTTCGATAGTGGAAGCTTCTCTCTTTATAAAGGACTCTAATAACAAACAGTTAGACAAACATACTCAAGGCCAATTCACTCTTTTCTTAGTTGTTTTGGCACAGTGTGCATTCATATGCAAATTGAGATCTGTAAGCGCGATGGCCGATTACCGTGATAACAGACATTTTGCAACATAATAGAGGATTTCTAGGTATCGCATATTTCTCACGAGAGAGAACACTGTGCTATATCCGCGTCACCTCGACTTGATTTTCACCAGAAATTATAATCAAGGATATCGCTTGGTAACCTTATTATTTCTAAATGAATTATTCTGGATTCGTTTTCTCCTCTTATCAAAGGAAACTTACCAAAAGAAACGTTCCAAACTTACTAATTCACTTAATTTCATCAGTAACGTTTTCGATTGTGTCTCTTGATCAGTTAACTTTCGATATTATAGTAAAAGAGAATAGTTGACGCACGTAGTTTAAATTTAAAAAATTAATACTTTTACTTGAGATATTATTAAAAAAAAAAAAACGAATTTTCATGTTAATGCAATTAGAAGTATGGATTTTAGCTATTTTTTATCAACGCCAAATTTATTTAATATTATATGTCAAAAATATCTCAGTTAAATTACAAAAGAAAAATATTGTCACGTTTCAGTATCTAGATTCCAGGATACATACGCTAAAATGACAGTCGGAGAACGATATTTTTGTTTCGGGTCGTAAGGGTTGTCCCGATAAGAATTGTTATGACTAGCAACTTATACGCTCGCTTTGTTATATATGTAAATATGTATATATATTGTGAGCATGTATATGTATAGAGAGCACAGATCTATATAAACTATTGTAGAAGTTACCAAGTGATGCATCTTGGAACATGCTGTGTTTGACGATTATTTTTTTCTCCATCTTCGTTTGTCTCTACTGCATCTGTGATTGTATTAAACCGAGAAATTATCCACCTGGTAAGTGAAGCGCAAAACTCAATAATAATGTAACACTCGCAAAGTATTCAATTTACGAGCAATTAGTGCCCAAACGTTCACACGATTACTGCATTTTTGCGGTTATCATATACATATTTGACGCTGTAAAGTATTTCACGCTGTAAAGAGATGCTAATAGATTAAAAGATGTCTTGCCACAGACATTACAAGTTAATTTCTCTGAAAGTATCTAATTCAGAAAGCCGATCTTTCGAGAGAAAGTTATAGGACCTTGAAGAGCGTATAGAGTTTTAAGTATTTAATTTATTTCTAGAATTCACACAGTTTTGTCATAGATGATATCACTTTTTCTTCTTAAATGGAACTTATTTCCGAGATAAATTTGTGAGAGAAATTTATCATCGAAATTTTTTATTTTCTACTTACGTTAATCTAATTTAAAGTTTTATTTTTAATGTCATATATATCAACAAAAATATTATTAAATACTCAGTTTATTATTCAATGTTATCTTGTGACAAATGGGAAAATAATGATCATTATAATCATACATATGATGTCTTAAAAATGATGTCTGATGCGCTTAAATCTCAGGCAATTATTAAAATTAATTTTATTTTACTCTTTATAAGAATTATAATTTAAAGTTTAAATATAACAATACTCTATCTAATAATGACCGCATTCAGCAGAATGTTTAATTTGCAACTGTTTTAATGTTTTCTTTGGAGGTTTTCTTTTGTGAGATAAAATATTCCTCTAGATCTAAAAATTCAATTAACGGGCTCAATATTAACATTTGACAAGTAACGAGTTATACGTAATGATCTTTTATATTTTTGCTGAGTGAAACTATCAAAGACTTTATATTAATGTCTTTGATTATGTAACACTCTGTGTCACAAATATTTGCTATATAGGCCCACTGTGGATACCATTATTCGGATGTTTTCTGAAATTCGCACGGCTACGCTTGAAACATGGATACATTTATCTAGCTATGCAAGACCTGGAGCGTACGTATGGACCTGTAATAGGATTAAAGCTTGGAGTTCAAAAGGTGGTGGTGATTTCAACGTATGATTTGGTGAAGAAGGCTCTTCTTCAAGACGAATTCAATAACCGGCCGGATGGATTTTTCTTTAGAGTACGATCGTTCGGGAAGAGAAAGGGTACGCAGTTATGTATATATAGTAAACGAAATTAATTCCTAACGTTTGAAATTAATATGCTAAAGATTTTGAAAATTATCCACTGTTTTAACAACAATTTGACACAAAAAATAAAGTCTTTGATATCTGTGTGTGTGTGTGTGTGTGTGTGTGTGTGTGTGTGTGTGTGTGTGTGTGTGTGTGTGTGTGTGTGTGACAGTTGCGTTATTAAAGCAGCGTTTATTATTCAAGGTGTTCTGTTCACTGAGGGCACCATGTGGGCACGAACGCGTAGATTTACGATGCGGCATCTGCGGACGTTCGGTATAGGTCAGTCAGTTATGAAAGAACAATTGGTTCTGGAGGCTCAAAATCTCATTGATCATCTGCAAGAAATGAGCGAGAGTGGCGCGGTGACGATGCACACTGCTTTCGATGTCGCGGTGATCAATTCGCTGTGGTTCATGATCGCTGGGCACAAATTCGAGTACGAGGACCAAAAGCTACAAGAAGCGCTTACGTTGGTTCACGATGCCTTCAAGTAAATTCTGATGAGAGATCTTATTGTTTAATAAAACTCAATAAGATACTGCAGATAATTATTTTTATAAAATTAAATATCGTTTTTGATATTTTACATTAGATTAATGGATACCATGGGTGGAGTGGTTTCGCAGATGCCTTTTCTACGTTTCGTGATCCCGGAACTATCAGGATACGAAGAGCTGATGGAGATTCTAGAGAATCTGTGGCGTTTCCTCGACGAGGAGATCAAGATACACGAGAGGAAGCTATCCAATGATCCGCCACGTGATTTGATTGATGCGTTTCTTTTGGAAATTTGTAAACACGATGAGAATGAAGATACGGTTTTTGATCGTAAGTTAACTGTTAATACACCGTACAATGTCAAACTTACCTAAACTAGGAGCTTTCTTGCCTATTATTTAATTAAATTAATAATCTTATCTGATTTATGTATACTAAATTTTATTTGTTCCGAAATTCCCTTGAATTGATTATTGAAGTTGTCCGAGATTCTCTTTTGCAAATTTAATAATTTCGAAAGACGAATCTTTTTGAAATTATGCCTGTATTTTGTAACGATAATTGAAACTATAAATACACAAAGAGCATACAATCGTGTTAAATATTTTTCTTCTCTCAAATTAATAAGTAAATTTGCACGTTGTACGGCGACGTAATTACGAAATAAGAAGTAAGTAATAAATTACTGTTGACACACGTGCGCCGCATGTTTCACACCGCAGGTGAGAATTTATTGGTACTGTGCCTTGATCTTTTCTTGGCCGGGTCAAAGACAACCAGTGACACTTTAGCGAATATATTTCTCTTCCTATCACTGAATCCCGAATGGTTGAGAGTACTTCAGGCTGAATTGGATAGTGTCGTTGGTAGGTCACGAGCTCCAACTGAGGATGATTTACCATCCTTGCCAATAACGGAAGCTTTCTTAGCCGAGGTAATGTAAGAAAGAGAGATATAAACTACAGAAAATATAGAGACTGTTATATACCTACAAACCTGTCACGACGAAGTATATAATTATTCGACAGCTAATATTTTCAAGAAAAATCTCATTGTAACAATAAATGTTATTGGGATGTCTTAAACATTTCAATATTTTAAAAAACTTTTAAACCTATTAGAGTGTTTTCTAAAAAAAAATAATTTATTTGATTTCAATAATAATTTAAGCGGTCAGAAAAAATATTCATTAAAAGATAATTGCTTTGATGATTCAATTAACGTGTTTATACAGTATCTATAATAAATATAAGAGGTTTAAATAAAACTATTAAATATAATCTAATAAAACAATATAAACATCGATAAAAATAGATAATGATAATTGAGAAAACGATAATGTCGTAGTGCTTAAATAAAATAATAGGAAGTTTTTGCACTACTGTTTATCCAGATACGGTCGTGAATGCTAAGGTCACGTTATCTTCTTTTTAACAACTAATTAAAAAAGGAATAACGTGACTTTCTGTGAAAGCGTTCACTACTGTATCTGAATCCACGTTATTGCACAAACTCCCTATTATCATAGTAACAACGTAAACGATATAAGTGCGAAATTAATATATTTACTGTAGGCACAAAGATATCTGATTTTGGCTCCACTCGGCGTACCTCACACAACTGCAAAGGATGTTTTTTTAAATGGTTATCGAATACCCAAGGTAATAAATGTTTTTGATTATAGATACGCTAACAATTAAGTTTCGATAAATAGGAATTAATCTTTCTAAAGTGTCCCTTTCTCTTTCTCTCTTCAACCCATACAGCACAGAAAGATTGCAGAAACATTGCAGAATGATTTCACTGAAACATTGCAATATTGCATGGTAGTTGTGAAATATTGCTAAATCATTGCTGCAAGATTTCAACAATGTTAAGATGTCCGCTTTTTATTATATTGCTACAACGAAACGTTCCAGCAATATTGCAATGTAATTATGTATTTGGATAAATTTTTTACGAAAACTCTGAAATGAAAACTATTTTCTGTACACTGTATCTTACTAATTTTAATTTTATAGTAATAAAGCAATTTTTTATGATAATCCATAAATAATATTCTAATAAATGTAGTATTAACTCTGAAGGATAAATTTATTCGTAAGGATAAAGCATGTATGTGTGTGCCCCGAACAAACTACACAAATATTATCCACATTAACATAATAATAGAGTCGCTTGTCGTAAGTTAATCATAGATTAAGTTAATCGCAGTGATTCTTTTTAACTCGAAACCATTCCGAGTCAATTGAAATCGCATAAAGAGTCAATTGAAAGGCATAAACACATCATCGATCACATAATTAATATTTCAATAAATCGTTTTCAGCAGCTTAATTGCTTATCGTCTTATCCGATAATGATGCATTGACTGTATCCAAACTTATACAATCTTATACAATCTTATACAATCTTTCGATTTCATATTTAAAATAAATGTAAAACTTAGCTAATGAAATAGTCGTCAAATAATAGATCAATAAATTTTTTATTTAAATATAAAATGGGTTATATTAATTATTATATCATAAAAAAAACGGCTGTTAAACTACAAACTAAAAGACTGTACTACATATAAATATTGCAAAAACTTATATTTTTATATTATTATTATTGTAACAATGAAAGAATTACAGTTTTGCAATGTTTGTGGAACATTACAGGCATATTACTGACATTTTGCAGGCAAATTGTTAATTTACATTTTTGTAGTATTTCTGCAATGTTACATTGTAATCTGCAATATTGCAAAATTGCGTCAACCTTCCTCTGTGCTGTATGGGAATATATTTATTTCTAAAATAAATTATGCACGCATTTCGTACTTTTATTGATTTTTTTTCAGTTTATCCTTAAGAAGATGAAATAAAATATCTGTGCGTGTGAAATATCAAAGTTTGTCGATTAATTACCGATAAATCATATTGCATTTAAAATTGTATTTTATTATGCGCCTAAACTACAACAATATATCGTTATTTTGTAGGATACGGTTATTCTCTTTGACTATCATAGTGCTCACAACGACAAGGCGTACTGGGAACGACCGAACGAATTCCGACCGCAACGATTTCTAGACGAGCAGGGACAATTCCGTCGGAACAACTACGGTTTACCTTTCGGTTTAGGTAAATTTCAATAAAGGAAGCTACAAGAGATGCAATCAACTCGTCGAAATGTAGCTGTTAATGTTTCACTTTCGCAATCATTATTCACGCAAATGTCATTTCTATTCCAGTCACTTTTTTTTCTCTCTTTTTATATTACGCAAATTTTTCAACCTTCGCAAAGATATGCGAAAGATAATCAATTCGTCATTGTTTGGAACTAATCGCGTGAATGCGGGCGATTGTTTCCCATTTCAGGCAAGAGACGCTGTTTGGGCGAGCAGCTGGCACGCTCCACGTTGTTCCTGTTCTTTACCTACGTTGTGCATTACTTCGACATAGAGATCTCAGCCGAGCACAGCAAACCGAATCTAAACGGCTACGACGGTTTTACTGTGTCACCGAAACCGTATTACCTCAAGCTCACGAGAAGATCCAGTTGTGACGATGATCCCCACGTGACCCGCGCGAGCACACATGACGGCACATTTGGACTTCTGCGAAGGGGCTTGATTTCGTTGAACTCGTAAAACGTGCGAGTAAAAGCAAAACTTTCACGGCATAGAATCAATAAACGTTATTCGCAAACGTCGAACCACCGCGCCGCGCCATGTACGAGATCAGTTAACGGAAATGGATCTTTTTGTCTCAAACAGCTCGCGCTACGCGTAATACGTGACCACGTAATGCGCATAACACATTATGCATAATACGAAGCAAGTCGATTACAAATTACCATATACAAAGTATTACAAAGTACTGGAGCGTTTAACTTGAAGCGATAATACAGTACGTGGTCTACTTATATACACAGAAAGATCAATTTTGCTTACTAATTGCTTCGATAGTCTAACAAAGCTATTTTCAAATCTGTATCTAATTAAATTTTTAAGTACTTAAATAAAACCTTCTTTTGGTTCGTATAGCCCTTATCGATATAATTTTATTTAAATAAAACCATTCTTTCCGTATAACAGAGATGCAGAGAGACTACGAACGAAAGTGCTTCCTTAGACAGGAGTTATATTGTCTCATAATTAGATATAATTTTCAAATTAAAGATTTAAAAAATTATTTTTAATATTTTTTTAATGAAATTTTAAAAATTATTTCTAATATTATTTTTAATAAAATACATCTAAAGTATATTTTATTCTCAGTACGTGGCATTATAGAACTTTTCATGACAAACAAGCAAGAATATGTGATTTTGACTATTTACTAATATTCGTGCGATTTGAAATGCTAGAGTATGAGAAAGGTAGATGACAATCAATAAATCAACGTAAGTTAATAGAAATACCGCGCACATTTCTAGCAATTTACTAGCTCTCACGCGATCTAATATAGAAGAAAGATGCATCGTGTGTTTCACTTGAAGGAATTAAGTATGGATGTATAGCCGATACTTTTCTCTCCATCTAACATGATATCGGAACTTGGCTTGGTGTCTTGTTTCAGCACGCGAAAAGACAGAAGCTTGAAAAATCGATCTTGTAATAAAATTGTAATAAAATATATTGAAACAGTCTTGTAATAAAATTATAACAAAATGCGTTTATTATGCAATACTTTAATCACTAGTAAAGCTTATATTTACATTCATAGTATAACATTCATACATATTATATATCAGTAAATTCTTGTACAGTATACTATTTTACATAGTGATTTAATACTATTTTTAAAAAATAGAATTTTTGAAAAAAAAGAGCAGATGCAAATTAATGTGTAAAATCTGCTTATACATATTTTTTCTTTTACTTTTTTTTTATATACATATACACATATTTCAAAAAATGTAATAAAATATAACAATGTAATAAAAAACGAAAGATTATGATCTAACGTAATCGATAATAATTGTCAATGATAAAATTAATAAAATTAATTTCAATTGCTAAGAATTTTTAACATATCTTATAGATATTGTGAATAATATATGTTTTCTTATCTCGGAACAATTAACATTTTATAAGGCTTTGGTCCGTGTATAAGTCCTCTCTTTGGTTCTGTTTGAATAGATCCTTTACCTGGCTCTGGAAGTAATTGAAACTTTTGCATTATCCCGACAAAGAAAAGAAACGTAGCCGATTTTGCCAAAGCTTCTCCGGGGCACCTTCTTTTTCCTGAGAGAAAAAAAAATATATTTTTCTTTGTATTGTAAAATCGATTTACGAGATTTCAACTTGATCACAATTATTCATTGGGCAAACGATTTCGCGCGAGTGTTAAATTAAGAGAGTATCGTTCACCTTTTTCCTTAACGTGAAAGGCATATACCTGACCTTTCAGTCGAGAAGCACCCGGAAAGAAAACAAGAAAGTGTTATCGTAATTATGTACATACATCACGGTGTGCATACAAGAATAGTTTAATTAAGCACGTATCAATAACGAAGCAATCACTTCCGTTTCGCAAAAGAATTTTCGCGACGTCTGAGTTGTTCATAGTTGTTATTATCCTTTTGTAAAAATCTCGTAAAGTTCGTTTCTCATAAAGAACGTTTAAATTAAAGGAATATTTAGTATGATTTATACTAACCTTTTCCGAATAGTATAATATTCTCGTGCTGTTGATAAACACCATTCTCGTTTATGTGCCTCTCCGGTCTAAATGAAGTCGGGTCAGGGAAAAAATCCGGATCCATATTGTTTGAATACATATTCATCAAAACAGTAGTATTCTTGGGTATCTTGTAGTTACCGAGAATTGTATCCTTAAGAACGCGACGTGGCCCGATTACAGGTGTGACGTGAAATAAACGTTGACACTCTGTTATTATTGCTTCCGTGAAGGGCATTCTATATAATCAATTTGAAATTCAACGTAAATTGAACGTTTGAGTAATTTCTCGAATAGGAGAGTTGTACCCAAGCAAAGTCACGATAACGTCAAAATAATATTAAAATGAATCGGAAATGATTGAAAAATGACTTTCAATCATCATTTTGGAGTCATTTTGATATAATGACTTGTTGTTCTGCTTGGGTATAAGAGAGAAACAATGCCCCCTACAAAAAATTAATTTAAAGAAAGTAACGGCAAGATACAACTGGGTGTTAGGAGTCAGCGCTGGATATTATATTGTGCAAAGCTAACTGATACCTATTAATATGTCACAAATTCAATTTTGTACGTTTCGGCTTACTATTTGAGCCATCCTCAGCAATAAAAAATTACCGCTTATCGCACTATAAAATCTGTCGATCTGTCGAATCGTCTTGCACATTCGTATACGATAATAGGTATCAGATAGCTTTGCGCAATATAATATCCAGCGCTGACTTCTAACGCCCAGTTGTATTTTGCCGTTACTTTCATTGTATTAATTTAAGGAGTCTATAAATTTGTATATTTTTACTTGAAATTGTTTAATTTAAAGAAGCATATTGTGCTCCTTTTAAAATTTAAAGTAAAAATTATGTTGTTATACTTGATTCTATCTTCCAGTTTGGGAAGCCTATGGGAACCGATCACGTCGTTGATTTCCTCGTATAGTTTGCGTTGTACGTCCTGGTGATTGGCCATTTGCAAGAAGAGATTATCCAATGTTGCTGTTGTGGTGCTGATGCCGGCGATGAAGAAGTCGAGCAACGTTACAAGTAGATTGTCGTCTGAATAGAACAGAAGAGATGATCGCGCGTATGTCGGACGAGCGGACTCGCGAAGAGAACGCTTTCTCTCACGTACACGGTGCTTTCATTAACGCACTGGCTGGGCACGCGGGAGGAAGTGTTAATTTCCTTGCGAACACCCGAGAAGATTGCGAGAAGAAGCGTTTTCTGGACGTCGCTCGTTAATAGAAAGCAACTATGGGCACGCACCTGAAAACACAGAAACTTTATCTCTCTGCTCCTCTACGCTGTTGTACATCTCCTGGAGGAATAAATCAATAAAGTCTGTTTCATTTCCCTTGACGTATAGTTCCTTGTGCTCATTGATAGTATCCTGCAGATTCGAAATATGTGTCGCGTTAAAAGAAAGCTGAAAAATTGAATTAACATATCGAACTTACGCACCATTAGGAAGTTCTTAAGGTTATTGTTTAACTTGACAAGGAAGTTGTAACCCGACATCTCCGGCGCGATGTAACGTAGCCAGGGGAAAGCGACTAGAATACCACCGGTAAGATCGAACTTTTCTGCACGACGCTCCATCAGCTTCAGGAATTTCTGCAACCTGCAAGTAATCACGGAATCATGAGACAACGCGCGATCGCAACTTCCTTTCTCGAGTTCTCCGGAAGTAAATCCGCGGAAGTGCCGCATCGCTGAGGAAGTGTATTTTTCAATTGTTCCGTCGACGATTTCACACATGTATAACATACCTTGGGAGATTCTCGGATGGTTTCTGTCCTGTAATCAGCATCCAGAGGACATTTATCACGGCAGGTGCGAATGCGGATTGTATTTGTTGCACGCCACCGTTTGCCAGTCTTTCCATCATGAGCGTCATCTCTTCCACGATCAGCTCCATCATTGTTTGCTTGGCGAAACCAACGCTCCTTAGAGTACGCACTGACCAAGAACGCAATTCCTTCCATTCCGCGCCGTCGTTCAACGTGATCCCTGATTCCAATGATTTCTGATTAATCAGGAGTCTTTAAGGGTTCTTATAATCCGAGGGGGTAATCACTTAATGTAATCGTGGGACAGAGTTCCCGAAATTATTATAAAATTCATATGAAATCTCTATGTATAATCCGATAATTACATATGCAATTGCGAGAAATCATTGCGTAATATTAAATAAAATCGTTTATTTCCTCAAATGATTTCATATGTAGTGTAGAAAATTATTTGTAATAAGATCAAATTGTATGAAATCAAATGAAATCATGTAATCTGTGGGACAAAATTTTAGTTAGTGGTTACCTCCTCGCTATAATCTTTCTGTCTATCAGCTTTCTATCTTTATAGCGCGAATCGAATTTATTTATTATAATTTCATTAAACATATATACATAAATATTTAAAATATTGATCAATGATCTGTATATGTTTGATGAGATTACAATTCTTTATATTATTGAAATATATAAGAACATAAAATATCTCTCTCTCTCTCTCTCTCTCTCTCTCTCTCTCTCTCTCTCTCTCTCGATTTTCAAAATAAAACCTTCAAACTAATGTAACGAATTCCGACCGGATTCGTTACCTCTTTTCATTCCCATGTTTCGTAATTTTGTAAACTCATTTACCTTTTTTCATGCCCATGTTTCGTAATTTTGTAAACTCATTCCACGGGCGTCCGTCGTAGGTTTCGCTAAGGCACACTTCGTGTACAAGCTTACTGTTTGTGACAACAATTACATCATCGGTACCCAAACGTAAACTTATGATGTTGCTATTGTATATCTTGCTGAGTTCCAGAAATGCGAGGTGTTGCCCACCGAATTTACGCGTTAATTTTTCTAAATAATAGCGATTTCCAAAAATCGGCCAAGGAAAGGGACCTAAAAATTATGGTTTCTTGAATGTGGGAATTAGATACTTAACTATTATATTAACAATTCCAAAAAAATATTTCTTTATGTTGAATTCTTCAAAATTCATATTTTTCTCAAATGTATTCTTAAAATTAGCAATTTTCAAAAATGACGATTAGTACGAACTAATCGTCATTTTTGAAAATGTATACTTTTTGAGAATATAAAAATAAATCGCTTTGTTAAAAATAAATCAATTACATTGCGTGATAACTACGCAAAATAATTGTTAATTGCTTTCAGTGATAAAAATAATCAATATAAAATCAGCAAATAATTTTAAAAGATAATTGTTTTTAAAGATTAGAACAAGTGGAATATATAATATGCAATAATATACGCGATAACGATATCGCGTATATTATTGCATATTATATATTCCACTTGTTCTAATCTTTAAAAACAATTATCTTTTAAAATTATTTGCTGATTTTATATTGATTATTTTTATCACTGAAAGCAATTAACAATTATTTTGCGTAGTTATCACGCAATGTAATTGATTTATTTTTAACAAAGCGATTTATTTTTATATTCTCAAAAAGTATACCTAATACATCGGGCTCTCATTGAAACATACATTGACTTCCAACACGTCGACTTTCTTTGTAAATATAAAACATTGTATTTTAATGCTTTCTGATTACAAAGTGTGGATTTTATTCTGTATTGATTTTAAATCAAGACATTTAATAAATAAAAATATATAAGCGTTAAAATGATTTGTTGAAAAATATATTTCAATGGAAAAAAGTAACATTTACATATTGGCAATTTGCCGATTTCTATTTGTGATGTGTTATTTTAAGCGGATTTTATTCTGTATTGATTTTAAATAAAGATCGAGACATTTAATAAATGAAAATATATAAGCGTTTAAGATAATTTGTTGAAAAATAGATTTCAACGAAAAAATAATAACGCTTATATATTGGCAATTTGTCGATTTCTATTTGTGATATGTCATTTTAGACTAGACAGACCTGTTAACTATATATATAAATTTACGATTAAATTTATAGATGATCGAAAACACCAAATTACCCAGACAACACATTGAGACATAAGACGTCTTTAAGACGTCTTTTAGGCGCCAAAGACGTCTTATGTCTCTCTTTTGGATACTTTGTGTTGTTGGGTAATTTGGTGTTTTCGATCATCTATAAATTTAATCGTATTTATCTCTTCCGTATTTATCTTCCGTATTTTGCATTCTCTTTATAATTGTAATTGTGATGAAGTCAATTTTAAGTTTACCTTGAATTATCTTCAAACGTTAAATTATCTTCTATCTCATCCAATGTGTAACACGCACAATTTTGTACTTTGTTTTAAATTTGTTGAAAGCGCAGTAGAAAATTATTTCATACATATTTCGTCAACAATGTACAATATAAATTTAGTAATTTACACAAAGAGACTGAACCGTTAATTGAAAATTTTGATGAATTTTCGACGGAAAAAAGTTAATTACACATTTTTATACAAAAACATGCTGCTTTTCTCTCTCAATAATAATAACATGCAACAAAAGTTTTGCATATTTTATGTAAAAACAGCTCTGATAAATATAATATGATTACACAAATTATTACAGGCATTTAATTTATGCTTATTATTTAAAATTTTCGTGGAATGCCTACTTTTATGAATTTATAAATTAACGTTTCCATTAATTTTTTCCAACAAGAAAATAATAATAATGAAATAAAATATTAAAATGAAAAAAATCTAAAAACTTAATAATTAAAAATCTAGAGTATATCTAGCAAATCTCTGCATAATATCCATAATTACCATAATATCCAGGTAGCAAGCTACGTCATTTTGACGTCAGCTTGCTACCAGGATAAGAAAATTATGTAAGAATTAATGCTAATTTTTTAATTTTATTTAATTACTTGGATAGAAAGAGAACACATGTTATATATCTCTATCATAATTTTTAATACAATCGCGTTTCGAGTTTTAATATATCGATTAATTTAACACAGATCTTTTCTAATTTCTCCTTTATACATTTTCTATCAAAGTGTAACATTCAATTTTACTATGTTAACAAATAAAAGATATTTCCTTTGCGCGAGAAATATTTTAGTTATTATTAAATATTTTCTCTCTCTCCCAATAATCGAAAAATTGAAATAAAAAATTAAGTATTAGATATGTATAAAATTTAATTTCACAGAACATGGTGCTATCTTTATTTTTGAATTCACTCTCATAAAGATCAAAATATTAATAAATAAATTACCTGGCGGACGCTTTGTTCTCCTTCCTAATATGAAAATAATAAGAAAAACAGTTAGAATCGCCAAAACTTCGGTCACGAACATGATGCCTCGTTTTTCACTTTATCGTGCCAGCCACGTATTCTCTGAAAGAGTTTATCGCGTTCTGCTCGCTCGAATCCTGGTAGTCCCTCTTTTAAGGAGTTAGGTCCTTCCGATCTAGTTACTGATTTGTCCAATCAATAACGTCCACGTATCTTGTCTGATAAGACATGTGTACAGTCCAATCTAATATGACCTATGGGATCGATTGTATATTTTGAAATGACGAATATTATATAGTTTTGTGGAAACCACAAAACTATATAAGGAAATTCACTAGGTGTTGACCAATTAAATTATAAATATGCTAGTGAATTTGCTCACTTTTCTTATTTTCATCTCATTTTGATTAAGATATATAATCGTCCTTGCCTATGGAAATAGTTTCACTATAGGCAAAAAGACTGGAGTCGGATTAACGCACGTACGAGCAACAAAATTGTCTCGCGTATGTGGACCGACTTGTGTAACTGGCCCGATTATCGTCACACGCATCCGGCCAACCGACGGTGACGAATTCTCTATTGCTTCTGCGCACACCAAAAAGCTTCTATGCTTCTCTTAACGATACTGTTTTATGTCATTTAACCTTGGTGCGACGGTAATACCCAGGCTGTGTTCCAAAATTCACTGCCAATGCTGAAAATGTATAGTATACGTAACGTAAACTGTAGATTTTCAGCGCTGGCAGTGAATTTTGGAACACGGCCCCAGTTAGTTAAGTTTGTTAAAAACAAATTTTGTTAATAAAAAGGCATCGTTTTATGCAAATTTGATGCAAATTCTGTACATTATATTCAATGTTAGCAAATTATTGATTGGCAGATATCTGATAAATCTACCAATAAAACATAACAATTAACAATTAACAATTTAAATTGTTGCACAAATTGTTGCTGATAATCTGCCAGTAAATTGATGGCAAGAACTGACCAAGATTTGATAATTATTGTAAATCGGCAAACTTTATTGGAATAACATAAATTTGTAATGCGAATATATATAGTTAAGAATATAGTACAAATAGTTAACATTTTCCGGACTGGGCAATTTTGTCAGCAAATCAACCAGCCAGAAATGATTGATTAATCGACGTTAATCAATATTGATTCGAAATTGATCGATCATTTTATTTCTGGCTTAATGTGGACACATGCTAATTTAGACATGCTAATTTCTAATCGAATTAATGATTAGCAGTTTGTAGATAAGTTGTCTAGAAATGTCTAGAATAGGGGTCGCCTATTATGGGATAGGTTGCTAATATGAGATAGCAGTGTTTCTGCTAAACTAATAAGAGCATGTATTTGGTTCTATTATGAACTTTTTACTCATAAGCTGACGTCCCATATAAGCGGAAATTTACAGCGGAACGAAACAGAGAGACCAATCACAGTCGCAGAAAAGAAAGCCGAGTAATGACTGCAGAGTTGTAATTGGTTTGCGCCGTTCCGTTCCGCTGTAAATTTCCGCTTCATAGGACGCCAGCCTTAGGGTGAAACCTGTTTAATAGAAAATTCATCATATTAGATCACGTATGTAGTCGTAAAAAAATATTTGTGAAATTGGATGCAGTTGTTAAATTTTAGTGAGATATTAGTCTTTAAATCTTGCTTTATTATATAAAAATAAATATTGGGTAATACAGTCTGCATGCAGCGATAGAGTAAGATCGTATTGATAGGAAAATACACGTGATATAATGATTTGTTTAACTATAAAGATTAGGTTTGGTGATCGTGAAACTGCAAGGCGTAGAATTCGTAATATGAGATACTCAGGGTATTCATAGTTAAAATGAGAGCATCTAAACAATTCAATATCCTAAAGCAGTGCTCGGAATTAATTGCCCATTACGGGTAGATTCCTGAGGCGACCTCCACTACCACTCGAAACTCGGCGGCCGAGCCGCCGATCGCTCACGTGACGCTGTGCCCCATCAGGAGCGTCGCGATACAAAAAGTATACTGGGAGCATATCTCTCCGGCAAATATCATTAAAATATTTTCTTTTCTACGTAATTTTTATTTTAATAATTAAATTTTTTATTAACAATTTATGTGTATATTCTGCAATAATATAATAAGCAATAATATAGTAAGCAATTATTATAATACTGTAATTACGATATGGACAATGGCTGCGTTCAGCAAAGAAAGCAGCTTTGCAACTGTTGTAAAATTCTTGAATATGATTGGTTTATACATTTAGATCCAATGAGAAACTAAGGGCAAGACTAATCATATTGAAAAATTTTATAACAGTTGCAAAGCTGCTTTCTTTGCTGAACGCAGCCAATAGCTTTCCACATCATCTCTGAGGTACTATTGTTGATGCGTTTTTTTTTTTTTTAAGTAGTTTCCCAGTAGGCCTATTCCACTAAAATTTACTATATTATTGCTTATTATATTATTGCAGAATATACACATAATTTGTTAATAAAAAATTTAATTATTAAAATAAAAATCATGTAGGAAAGAAAATATTTTAATAATATTTGCCGGAAGATATGCTCCCAGCATACTTTTTGTATCGCGACGCTTTTGGGGCACAGCGTCACGTGAGCGATCGACGGCTCGACCGCCGAGTTTCGAGTAGTAGTGGAGGTCGCCTCAGGAATCTGTCCGAAATGGGCAACTAATTCCGAGCACTGTCCTAAAGCATATTATTGAACGATATGTTAAGAATAACGATTCTATTATTATTGAGATTTCTCACACACATACTCGTACACACACTACCATACGCGCGCGCGCGCGCGCGCACGCACGCACGCACGCACACACACACATACACACATCGATAAATTATATAATTATTATGTATAACATTTAAATTTTTTATTCCTAGTTTTATGTAATATAACAAAAGTGTGTACAAAAAGCTTATCTTTATTTTTTCCTTTTATGAGAGCTTCCTATTATGAGATAATACATCATATAAGGAAACCCTTGTATCTCATATTAAAAATCTTTTTTTTGAATAATCAAAATCGGCACTTTTGATAAAAAAATTTCACATACAACAAAGTATAGGTATTATCGATTGCTAACTTTTGGCTATTAAACTTAAATATATTTCCCATAAATTTGACATGAAGGTAGAAATTGAAGGTAAATTAAATAAATTATAAGCCTTTAAAAAAATCAGTATTTCATAATAGCCCACACAACACATGGACGTCCTTTGGACGTTCGCTGTATGTCCTCAAATATCCTAGTTAGATCCTAATGTTCTGAACGTCCATAGGACGCTTTTAGCTGCAATACGATGTCTATAAGACATCCGAAAGACATATTCGGGACTGAATCACAAAATTCAATATTATGTGTGTTTAATATATTTTTTATATACATTATGAACATACATTTGAAATTCGAGTTTTGATATGTTCTTTAAATTAAATAAGACTTTTGAAGTCTTTTCCTAAGGACATCTATTAAATGTCTAGAGGACGTCTGCTGTATGTCCCGGGAATGTTCGCTATATATATGTCCATATAAGCGTTGAATATTATTATCATAATTATTAATATCATTGTTATTATTATTATTATTATTATTACTATTATTGTCATTATTGAGTCGTCAATATAGTGATGTAGACATAGATGATGTGGACATACAATCATAATTATAGTACAAAATATGTATATAAGATTAGTTCAAATAATTAATCAATTTAATTTTTATAATAATTACATAATTATGGTCATTATATTATATATTAAATACAAATATATAATATTAATAAACGAAATCAATTAATAATTACATATAACAATAGAGAACGTCTTTCAAATGTATGTTAGCCTTCTTCAAAAACAGTATGAAGGATAGAAATGTGTATTTTACTAATTATATTTTAATCTATTATATCGAGTTTAAGAGATATCAATTTTATCGTATAAATCTTCAATTTTTCAAACAATTTTCCGGCAATTCAGTTAATATAATTCCAATTTTTAAAACCATTTTCTCATTTTCAATACAATTTTGCAATCAATGGAATCGACATCGATTCGTAAAATGGACTTTTTATGGATGTTATTGGGATATGTCCAAATAACATCCATAAAAAGTCCATTTTACGTCCTATCGAGACGGTCTAACAACGTCCATTAGACGTTTGAAGGCGGTACGCCCAAAAGACATTCGCCAGACGTCATCGGGACATCTTTGGTACATCGTCTGAGCGTCGAAACGTCCAAAGGACGTCCATGTGTGAGAGACGACTTTATCCTATGCATAAAATATAAAAGACACATGCGTATTACCGAAAACTGTAATTAGAACAATTAGATAAATAAGATTATGCGAAATTGCAATAGCACGGCGATTTCAAAAATTTTGTTAAATATAGAATTATATAATGCACAATTCATGTGATTTGAACCATTGTTTAAAATTAAAAATTCCCAATTCGCTAAAATTCGTATAAAATTTAATTAAATAGACTATGTTTCTCGAGCTTGCAATCATTATTATCACCAATGAAGTGGTTTCTTTTCTTAAAATCAAAGTGTGCGAATCGCTACAAATTGCACATAATTTGGCGCTAATTTGACGGAATGCTTAAACGGTAGTAGATATTTGCTACATGCGATGTATGTACAATTGTCGTTCTTCAATTTTACGGATTCTTGTTAATAACGGAGAAGTAAGTACTCTACCTTTCAGTTTAACTCTTAGTTTAACGACTTAGTGAGTTCACGAATCGAAGTTGTCTCGATCCTGTGCGTATAAGTAAGCCGCGAACTTCTAAACTAATAGGAAACAGAATTTTCACAATTTATGCAAATACATATTATCTCTACATCCTTGAGTTATCTTAATACAATTCAAAAAACGTGCACTTGTGCTTATCATTTCGCCATGTTTTCTTAATGCTGCATATTTAATATTTTGCTGTACTATATATATTTTATGTTTCTACGCATAATTTTTATTCGTTTTGATATTGCATAAAATATACCATTCTGAAGGAAAGGAAAATAAATTCTTTATAGAATCTTCTAAGTTCTCTTCGTAAGATTAAACGATAAGAAATATATATAGATTTTCCACAACAATAATAATATTCAAGAAAAGATTATAGAGAACGATGTGAAGCGTAAAATAATTTATGCGATTTTTATTGCATAGACATTATGCCTACTTATAATGCCTACTTATCATAAGCATGAATATGCATCCTCTGCATATGTTGTCTCAAGTTCAAAAAAGTATAATTATCTATAAAACATAGAATGTTGTAGCTTTTTGGTCAAGGTGCGCAGTACACGAAATACGTTCAAAAACACAAAATACTTCTATTTGCAGCTATCAGATTAATCATAAGAATTGAAAACTTTGCATATTCTATATATTCTAACAAATTGATGCGGTAAATCTTCCTTGATAATGAACCTTTCTCTCTTTACAATATATCAACCAACATTGAGACATATTTATTTTCTATGGGCATTTAATATTAAATTAAAAGGAAACAGTATTAAATTCACACTGATTGAAATATTTTGTACCAATAACCAAAGTTTTGTTGCTGACACAAAAACTATTTATTGATATATAATCAATCAAACCGTTGGTTACCACGACAATATTAATTTGTTGAATTTATTAACTAAACTGATCACTTAATGGTACAAAACTGTTTTGTGTATGATGTTTATAGATCTTTTGTAATTAGAAATAGAACATTTTGTTACCGGAACAAAATGAATAATATATAAGTATCTCTTACTTTCTACAGAGTGATAATGTTTGACGTTTTTGAATTTCCTTAGCAAAAATATATATAGATTTAGAGCAATTGAGATTACTAATCGCTCTGAAAAAATAGTTACCATGATTGATCATGGTGTGGCGAGAATCGAGAAGTCCACGAGATTAGTCTCTAATCGTCTCGGCTTATAGATGTTGAATTTCTCTTACGAGAAGACACGCCATCTCTAATAGCTCCGCAAAACACTCCTTGCTCTACCATAGTGGATTATTTTGTTGAAATTACACTAAAAGAATACTTATTTTGTAATGGCAACCAAATTTTACATTGGTATTTACAAAACGTGAGTATCCAAATAAATTTGTACTGTTAAATAAAAAAATTTTGTTTATTTTTCAAAAAAATATTGTATTTTGTAATTTTAACAAAGTAATCCAATGATAATCGGGGATTTATGAATAATTCTCTTTTTTTGTTACCAATACTATATCTTTTCTCTCAGTGCAAATAAATTGTAATAAGGCTAAAGGAGCCAAGCCAGTTGTGGATGCTTACATGTGTATTTACAAAAGTAAAAATAAAAATAATAAAGTTGACATTTATTAATATTAAAAATTAAACATACGTTTCAACCTTTTTACATCAGGTCTTCTTCGGTGTCTTTCTAAAAAAGTTAGAAATTATACTACACGCATGAGAATCCCATAACATTTCTTTAATGGTACCAAGTATGGATTCACACCGCCGAAGATACATCAACCTCTTTGTACAAACACATTGCGTTTGACAAAAAAAATTGATGTACTATTGGTAGGGTGGACATTAGAACACATTTTCCGTTAGAAGATTGCGTATGTAATTTTAATTTATTTTGTGACATTGAAGAAGACCTGATGTAAAAAAGTCGAAACGTAACGGGTATGTTTAATTTTTAATATTAATAAATGTCAACTTTATTATTTTTATTTTTACTTTTGTAAATACACATGTAAGCATTCACAACTGGCTTGGCTCCTTAGCCTTGTTATTACAATTTATTTGAATTTATTCGTTGGAGCCTATATCGAAACAGTATTAAATATTAATTATAAATGCATAGGGGAAAGTAGGGGAACTGTGCGCAGCGGGTAATTGTGCACATCCTAGTTTGGTACTTTTCCAATAGATGAAGACATCACCATGGTGAAATTTTTACGCAGGAAGTCGTCCTCTTAAGATATAACTACAAAAGATACGACGTAAATACATCGCTAGCCAGAGAAATACAAAAAAGTGAAATTACATCTTTTTTTGTTATTTTAGCATTCAGAAAATAAGGTGGTAAGTCCGTATTTTTAATTTGTTTATTTATACGTTATTAATTGTATACGTTATTAAAGTACGTTATTATGTGCATCTTTTGAGCTGTTATTTATTAAGTTTGGTTAGAAATTGTTGAAGTAATCATATTTCGTACTGAGTCAGGTCGCGGCGGGCAACTATGCACAAGCGGTTTAAAATGCGTACAATTACCCATCTTCCATATACTGTATGACTAACACTAGTTTTTTCAGTGTACTAAGATTTTATTCGGACCGACGAGAATTAAACACTAAGGCCCGTATTCAGAACGCGCTTTTATCGATAAAAGGCCTGAATATGCTTATACTTAGTGACTAGTTTTTTCGTTTCTTTTTGGCATTACTATTTTATTTTGTCATTTCATTTTGTCTATGTGCATTATTATTATATTATAATAGTTTTGTATTTTTTCTTAATATATATAATATACATTTAAAATATGTTTAATATATATTTATATTGCAATATAATGAATGTATGTTCTGATTTCTATGTCAAAATTCCACAATTCATTCTTTTCTTATGACTTTGATTTAGCGCACAATTACCCGACGCGCGAGAAATTTTTTCGCTTTTCCGTTTTTCCCTTTTTGCCAAATACAACCTTATTGAATGAAAATCTGTTCAAGATAAGGATACGTAATGGTAGAAAGATGTTTATAGTTTCTATTTTCATACTTATATCGCTTTGAACTTATAGCGTTTTCTCTTGGGATACACTGGGTGCAGTCTCACACCGCACCAGTTGCGTGTAAGCGCTACACTCAGCTACAGTGCCTGCTACACTATACTAGAGTGGTGCACACCATGGTGTACAAATGTTTTTTGTAAAAAAAAATTCTTTTTATATTCAGCTAAAAGTTGCAAATAAATTCCAGCACTAATCCAAAATGGTCTACAACCGTTCAAACGGTGTAGCAAAATCCCACTTCGTGCATAAAATTTGTACTACACCGTAGCCACGGAAACACGGTACCGAATGAGTTCGCTTACCACCAGCCATGGAAACACGGTACACTGTCTGAGTGTTGCACAGGGATGGGAAAGTTACTTTGTAAAAGTAATTAATTACAGTTACAGTTTTTCTCTTTCAAAAAGTAATTAATTACCGTTACAAGAGTTATTGACTCTGAAAAGTAATTCGTTACAATTACAGTTACTGAAAAAAAGTAACTCTAACTGTAACTTCGTTACAAGTAACGAGTTACTTCCCATCGTTGCACTAGTGGGCGATAGTGCAGCCAAGAGAAAACGCTATTAGAAAACCATCCCAAGAAAACAAATATTCCTTAGGTGTGCACAATTCGCCCACTTTCCCCTACAATTATAATATCTGTTACATTTGTATAATGTAATATACATGTCTACTATAAATACGTTAATGTCCCAGACAGCACACGATATCATGCTAACATTCAATATTCATAATGAATGTATTATGATTATACCGAATAAACCAGAAATGTTAATGTAACATCTCAGAAAAATATTATTTCTTGTATATTGTCAAGATATATCAAATATAATAACTAAATTTCGATTTTGATGCTGAATATACTGCTATCATATCGATTATACCCAAGACATCTCTAAATTATTCTTGCGGTATATCTCGTATACGTCTGTCATATATTTTCAGAACAAACTCACAACATAAAATGCAGAACCAACGCTGCCTACTGCACTTAATTATATTGCATTTATAACCCAGAAAAGATCTTCCATTTTTTCTTGGTTATCTTTTTTATAGTAATAGTTTATTATTATAGAAATTATTTTTTGAAATTATATACTACATTTATATTTGTGGCACTAAAATTCGTAAATACAAGTGCCGGAACACGCGGCGCCACCAGGGGTGTGTTCAAAAACTGAATCAACTCCGAGTATCTTTTATCCTTGTCCTACATTCATAGCGTTTTCGGCCCGGCCAGGTTTGCACCAACCTAGGTTGGATTAATCTTTCCTATTGGTTGACGTCACACGCTCTACCAATAGGAGAGCGCAAAACGCCATTAATCCAACCCAGGTTGGTGCAAACCCGGCCGGGCCGAAAACGCTATCAGTGAACACAAGGATAAAATGATACTTGAGTTGACAAAAGTCGAGTTTTGGAACGCACCCCAGTGAGTGATTCTTCTTTTCCCGCCTTTTCGGCCACATGCGTGTGCAATGGTGTCATGCAGGGTCGGCGACTATTGTGTTGAGGGTGTTGAGAACTCAACATCCAGTCGGTTATAGGGTGTTGTTTTCAACACCCTATTAAGGTGACAAAATGTAATGAATTATGTAGGAGATTTTATTAAGTATATATGTATTCTTTTCAATACTCATAACGTTTTCCACTGGCGCACTGAGTGGGCACTGAGTGTCAAATTTCAAATTCTTCAAATCAAATTCGTCAAATCGAACGATGGGAAAGTGACGGTACGCGATTCAAACTGAATTAAAAAAAAATATTGTTATTTTTGGTAGCAAAAAATACTAATTTATTTAATTTGTTTATTTTAGACATAACTCCAAATTACACTTTTGACGTGTTTGACGATGAAATTACCAGTGGAACACGAAACTTTTGGCACTCAGTGCGCCAGTGGAAAACGCTATCAATGTTCTGAGTATTTTCGCGAGAATTAGAGAATTTTCAAATAGGCCTATCGCCGAATATTGTGAGCCAATCCGCGCTTCGGAAAGATTTCTTCTCCATCGTCCGACCGCCCCGACTGACACCTGTGTGCGAGCAGCTTAACTAGCTAGACTCAAATCCAATATGGCAGAAAGCCCTTGACGCGGCAATTTCACGTGTATTTTAGGTTAGTTTAGGTTTAGGGTTAGGTTAGGTTAGGTTCAAAATTCCAAGAGCTCAACACCCACTCAAATACAAAGTCTCCGGCCCTGGTGTCATGTCATCCAATGTCATCATGTCATGGCAGTCATGGTGCGTGTGAGTCTCGCGAGACCACTCGAGCGAGACGGATGTACGTTACGCTCGCTTCGGGTATTGCATCATCTCACCCATTTTTTGAAAATCGTTTCCGGCTTCGACTGTGCATTGTGTTACATTATTTGTCTTGATTATATCATTATTTCGTCCCATTCACCGGTTTGAGGTGACCGATGTATCATACTTTGGTTACACGATTTATTTACGATTCTGGCCGGAATCGTCGCCATTTTTGCGGCGAGTGCCATCAATTTTGAAGAAGAAGAAGAAGGTGTCATGGTGTGCAGGCGTGTGAGCTACGAGATTAAGCACGAGCATAGTGAATCGAGCATGCTGAATGAATTATAATTATTTGCATAATGCAGTTGCTACTATAAAATAGGAAGTATTTTTAAAGAATTTTGATTCTTCGAAAATATTTACTATGTTAAAGTAGCATCTGCACTGTGCAAATACTCAATTCGTTCAGCATGCAAGCGTGTGCGCAAAATTTTATATATATATGTGTATGTATGTGCATGCATACATGACATACTAGAGACATCACTATGATAACGCGGATACTATAGAGACGTACTGGAGACGTATTGAAGGCACACTCATACATCTCAGAATAACTACGGTATATCACTAGGAGCTCCCTGCGAAGTCTACGGGATGAGAAACCGCGGACATAATAGTAGATTCTGAAGAAATATTCTGTATATCACAGATACGTCTCGAATATCTTGACGACGTATTCAACATACGTTTGCGATATCATTCTAACGTTGTCAGAACGTAGATGGCTGTCTGGGATAATATGCAGGGATGGGAAAGTTACTTTTAAAGTTACTTTAAAATTACTTTTTATTTAGAAATTGAGAGAGTACAATTATAAATAATAATATAAAGTTGAAGCAAATGATAAAATATGATATATGAAATAAAATATCTTAATTTATTGTATTGAATTTCTAAATAAAAAGTAACTTAAAAGTAACTTTAAAAGTAACTTTCCTATCTCTGGTAATATGCACACCCACATGACATCGTGCTAATATTCTATTTTTATACTGAATGTACTGTGATTATACCGAAAAAACTGGAAACGTCAATGTGACGTCTCAGTAAAATATCACTTTTTGTGTATTGTCAAGATGTATTAAATATAATAACTAAACTTCAATTTTGATACTAAATGTACCGCGTTATTATATCGAACATACCCAAAACTTTAAAATACTCTTGCGTTATCTCTCATATATTTGTAATATATTTTCAAAGTAAACAATGTTGAATGCAGAACCAACGCTACCTGCATCAGTGATAATCTAACCTTTATTCTGTTACTTACGACGGCTTTCCTATCGGATCGAAATCTGTGCCGAAACTCGAAATTCTTACTTTCGCGTAATACTATTTCTAAAAAAATTATCGCATTATATTTAGGCCGACATTCATAGTTCTTTCATTTTACGATCACCTTGAGTAACGTCTTAAAATGCTAACATAGTTCTGTGATTGAAAGTCGTGAAGAACCGTACTTCCCCATACAGCACGAAGTCGACTATGAGTTGACTGTCCGTCGGCAGAAGGAGTCTAAAGTCGACTTTAAAGTCAGACTAAATGTCAACTTTTAGTCGACTAATGCCCATTTCTACCAATATAGATTAACTTTAATCTCGGTTCAACTTACTCTTCGTCTTTTTCTAATCTTTAGAACTAGAAAAAGACAAAGATTAAGTTGAACCGAGATTAAAGTTGATCTGCGTTGGTGGAAACGGACCTAAGAGACGACAATGTCTCGGCTATAGTCAGCCATCAGTCAGCCTATGTAGTCAACTTCAAGTCAATTATTTTAAGTCAACTTTCGCGATTCTTACAACATAACCTTAAACCTTGATATATATACTAATTGTTGGAAATATATAAAATGATGCACCAAAAAATTATACTAAAATGTATATACAATTATCTTTCCTTATCGTATTTCATATTTACTATAAATATATATGAAAAAAAAGGATTACCTTTGATTTTAACGCACCTTATTTAGATCATTCTGCAGATCGTCAGAGGCAATCAAAAAGGAAAGGCCGAGGGACGCGGGGTCTCAATTAATTAAGGCCGGTGTTCATAGAGAACGCGTTCGGAGAGCGCGAATAGCTGACTATAAGTCAACTTTTACAAGTCGACAAATCCATTCTAGAAAAAGTCTGCTAAATGTCGACTTTAAAAGTCGACTTCAAGCTGACGAAAAAATGTCGACTTACAGTTGCCAAACAGTCAGGTGTGCTGTGTGGGTCCATATAAAAATATACTACTAGTGTCACTAATGCAATAAGTAAATTCGACAATAGTGTCACTAATAGTGTAATAGTGGTGGAGAAAATTTCATTAAACTTTGATTAAACTGAAGTTTAAGTGTGAAAATAAGTATTACTGATTAACGTCATATTTCAGAGGATACACGACGAAATAAAAATAAAAAAAATTTTCCTTAATAAAGGAAAATGTTTTTATTTTTATTTTGTCGTGTATCCTCTGTGTATCATCATTCACCCATTCGAATCTGTATCTCCATTTAACGTGCTTAATCGACTTCTGTGATCGTACAGAAACTTCTCCTTTGAAGAACCATAAACATCTATAATGCTAATGGACGTATAGTTGTAACATATCTAGTCAAAGATATGTTGTGAAAGAGACGGAACACGTATAGAAAAAATAATTAGTGTTAAATATAATTGTAATGTACAAATGATGATATCTATATGATAATAACTTGTTTTTAATAATACTGTAAAATATATTATTCCTACTAGCTGAAATAATACTAATTGCTCTAATAATATATATGTATTTTTTACTCTAATAACTTTTTTATACCAAATATTACAATTACTGAAAATAGTTCTATGTCATATGTCGTCATACACTACTACAACAGTAGTAACATTACTGGCTCAGCAGTGACACTATTGCGTATCAATAGTGATACTATTGAATATCAGTATATTACTGTAGTAGCAATGACACTAGTAGTATATTTTCATACACGCCTGCTGCGCGGTAAAATGTAATGCCGTAACTAATAAGCTTACAGCTTCTAACATGTTCACTAATCTAACCTAATTTTAAATTTAATATACAAAAGTACTGGACAAAAGTATTGACACAGAGGATGCTACTATAAAATAGAAGTATTTTCAAAAATTTAATTCTCCGAAAATATTATTTCATAGTAGTAATCGTGTACCAATATTTTCGTTCAGCACTATATACGCAAGCATGCGCGAGGCTGTGTATATGTACGTGTGTATGTTCATGTATACATGACATCACTATGATAGAGACATCACTATTATATACACGCAGATACTATAGAGACGTATTGAAGACATACTCATACATCTTAGAATAACTACGGTATATCACTAGGAGCTCCCTGCGAAAGTCTACGGGATGAGAAACATCCCCTACAGCACAAAAGTTGCAGCAACAATGCGCAACATTGCAGCAATATTGCATGTTGCAGCAATATTGCAGCGTTATTACGACGATATTGCTGCAAATTCTGTGCTGTACGGTATAGTAGATTCTGAAGAAATACTCTGTACATCACAGATGTGTCTCGAATATCTTGACGACGTATTCAACATACGTTTGCGATTCTAACGTTGTCAGAACGTAGATGGCTATCTGGGTATATATCGTTTATAAAACATTCGGGATATTCGGTTCTGATAATTAAGGTGATAACTGCAAATATAAATTTTTTGAGTTCTGGAAATGTACTCAGAACAACAACCAAAAAACTATATTTTTTGATGTGCAAATAGTCAATAGATAGTTATACTTTTTTAAATTTAGGTTATACTTTTTTCACAATTAGGAATATATATCTATTTATGCTTGTAAAAAAAAAGCAAGAGTAAAAAACATGTAAAAAATAAGCAGACGTAAAGTCTACATAGTAAAAATTACATAAAGCATTTTTACTACTTTAATTCAGTGGTCGCAAGGATTTGCACATTTCGGACCGATTCCGGCGCGCGACCCTCACCACCGCACGGCCGAGCCGCCGGGCGTTCACGTGACGCTCTGACTCAGGGGCGCTCCTATACCAAAAATATACTAGGAGCCTTCCGCCAAATTATTATTGAAATGTTATTTATTAAATAATTTATATAATTATATTATTTATTTAATAATTTATATTATATTAAATAACTTATATTTATATTAAATAATCGATTAACATAAAATTTTCTATCGTAAATGTATTCATTGTTCGTAATTACATTTTAATATATTAGAGAACTACGTATTAGAAACTATTTAAGATATAAGAGTATTTCATTAAGGAACATTAAGACATTAAATTTACATTTGCACATAGTTTTCGCATGTATTCTAGTACATGCATTGTATTTTTGTACCAATGCGAAGCTAAATACAACAATATTTGTAACAATTTTCAATTTTGTATTAAATTATTTATAAAATATTAACAAATAGTAATGAAATCTTAATGAAATTTTAATGAATTTTAATAAAATCTTAATGAAATAATATTGAAAGTGGGTCAATTGATATTATAGACTTCAATATGAAATTCAATCAATAATATTTCATCATTATTCGTTACAATTCAGGAACAAATTTTTATCAGTGTTTTGCATATTTTAAAAGGAAAAGAATCTTCTGTATTCGTACATATATTTACTTGAAAAATGTATGCATTCGTACATAAAAATAAATTATAAAAGCGACATATATTTTTATTATGCAATATTTAAGCCCTAGACACACAATGTTAAGCGACAAGAACAACGATAGGAATAGTATAGAAATAAACGATATATTGTATAATTGTCGCCTCTCAATGCTGCGGAAGAAATAAAAGGCTAACCAATCTGATCGCAGACTGTAGTATTCTTTCATCTGCTTCAAAATTATAGCGTATATAAACAAAATGAAAAATCTGAACGCTGATTAATAGGCTATAAGGCGATAGAATTCCAAATCGTCGGAAATTTATCACTATTAGCCTTATTCTGTATTCCTATATGCTTTGACATATGCATTATATTCCGGAATCCTGGATTCCTCTATCACTATCGCTATCGCTATTGCCTCGCATTGTGTTTAGGGCCTTAGATACACATATTTGTGTATAAAGGGCATACCGCAGGATAAACAAGTGATTTCTGCCCCCAGCCGGATCCAGTCGAGATTTTAATTATAAGTCACCACTGATGTCTGTGTTATTTCCCCAAAAGCATATATCTCAAAATGGCCTTTATGGGAATTATGGAGGTATAAAGGAAAAAAAAAAATTTTTTTTTCTCGACAACGGCTTGACCGATTTTGATGGAAAAAAATATGTTATGGGGCTCAATGGGATAATGTTTAAAAAAAAATTAAGGAACAATTTTGTCAAATAGAAATTGTTGAAAAGAATTGTTAAATTTTTCTCGAATTTTTTTTTGTGAGATGCGATTGAGACACTACTTTTATATTTTAACAAAAAAAGCTTTGAATACTTTAGTATAACATAAAAAAATCCTCAAAACGATTGGAAGGGTAGCATGTAGTTAAACAAATTAAAGTTCTCGATGGTGCGCGCGCGCGGTGCTCCGATCGCGCTATGATCGCACGCTACGTTGGGAGCTTGTGCAAAACATTGTTTTGTGCGCTCATTTCTTTCTTTCACACAATGTATCCATAATTTTAGATTTATAAAAACATTGTTTTGTGCGCTCATTTCTTTCTTTCACACAATGTATCCATAATTCTAGGTTTATAAATACTTTATATTACATGCCGTGGTATTTTATATATATTTTATAGTAGAACTCGAAACGAATTGCATATTTCGGTCGATTTTCAGCTCGTCTCTGCTTACCGACATTCCCCTTACTCCGAACTCCCGTAAGTAGTCCAATTGTCGATCGATATTTTGGATTGACATTCAGGATGACATTCGTACACACACGAGCAGGAGTCTGGCATATTGGTGTAACAACAACCAATTAGTAAATAGAGAAGGAACGTTCATTCTTTTATCTTCCTCTCATTCTACTCGCTACCCCCACTACTGCTATCCATTCTATACTTGCTTTCGTTTATTTTTGTCGTACTTGATTTGTTATATTTGTCGTAGTAAAGATGTCTAAGCTATTGAAAAATCGTAAATGTCCTGGTTGTGATAAGGTTTTATCTAAAGTACGTGACCAGAAGAAAAAATCTTTCATCTTCAATTTCAATTTTTTTCTTCTGGCCACGTACTTTAGATAAAACCTTATCACAACCAGGACATTTACGATTTTTCAATAGTTTAGACATCTTTACTACGACAAATATAACAAATCAAGTATGACAAAAATAAACGAAAGCAAGTATTTTTAGCTACAAAGAATGTGTTTGAAAAAAAAAAAAAACACAGGGCGTAACAAAGAGCTATAGTATATATACTATTTAGGATAGAGCAAAGGAAGCTTAAATAATAATAGCCAATAAAATGATTTATTTGGACTTCAGCTAATTCGTCATTTCAGTTGGATGATTTAGGATAGGCCTCGGAACGATTTGCCGATTTTTAGTTCAGAGCTCCTCGCTATCAAGAAACAATAGTATTTCACGCTAAGTGAACACGCAGCGCGAGATTCCTATCGACGTATAGAATGGACTGATAACAGTAGTGAGGGTAGCGAGTAGAATGAGAGGAAGATAAAAGAATGAACGTTCCTTCTCTATTTACTAATTGGTTGTTGTTACACCAATATGCTAGACTCCTGTTCGAGTGTGTACGAATGTTATCCTGAATGTCAATCCAGAATATCGATCGACAATTGGACTACTTACTGGAGCTCGGAGTAAGGGGAATGTCGGTAAGCAGAGACGAGCTGAAAATCGACCGAAATATGCAATTCGTTTCGAGCTCTACTATAAAATATATATAAAATACCACGGCATGTAACATAAAGTTACATATTAGGTTTATAAAGTATTTATAAACCTAGAATTATGGATACACTGTGTGAAAGAAAGAAATGAGCGCACAAAACAATGTTTCGCACAAGCTCCCGACGTAGCGCGCGACCAGGCCTATGGCACTCAAGAGGTTTTCTATAGTTTAATGTGACCCCGCTATTGTCCGAAATCCGCTGGGGGCGCTGATAGTAACTTGGTCCACTTCTATTAGTGAAGTGAGGTTATTTTTGTCCGTTTTCCCATTCTTGTCGTACGTGATCGTGATTAAATGTGATCAAATGTTATCGAACATTAAATCGCATTAATGTGTACATGTGTGGAATTATGCCGCATTGCATAGCACCGGGTTGTACTTCTGGATATAAATCTAATCCGGAAAAAGTTCATTTTTTTACTGTGCCTAAAGATGAAAATATGATAACTTTATGGCAAAATGCTATACGAAGAAAAGACTTTGTGATCCGAGCAGGACAGTTTCTTTGTGAAAAACATTTCTTGCCTGAAGATATATTGTGGAAACGAGAACTTACAAGTCCTGATGGACAAGTACTCGGCGTTGTAAGTAATAAAATAAATATTTTGTTATTTATTTACTTGAACAATGCAGCTAATGCAGCTTATATAATCTTTGTTTTTTAGTCGCATTATAGACAACCAAGGTTGCGAAAAGGGGTCATACCTTCGCAGTTTCCATGGATGGAAATTTCTACATCTGTATCATTGGATAACTCGTTGCTGCAAGACACACCTTTTCAAGAAACAGTTTATAAATTTGATGCACTACATTGTACACGAAATAATTTACAAGAAGCAAGATCGGATGAGCCATCAAAATTTTCTTTTATCAATTTGATTACTTGTGCTACATTGCAAATACCAATAAACTGGATCAGGCGTACTGTAACCTGCGAGGCAATTACAATGGAGTCATTTACAAATGTAATGTGTCGAAAAATTGGAAACAGTTTTGTTACTGTTAATATTAAAGAACTTATTGTGCAAGAAAACTTGTGCCTCAAAATCAATGTGATGTGCAAACCCTTTGATGTTACCAGTTTGGTATTTCCAGTGATGCAATTAGTAGCATTGAAGACATAGAGGCTGCATTAATTGCTTTGAATTTAAAAAATATTTGTTGTGGAGCATCTACAAATAATGTATGTACACATAATTCAAGTATCAGTTATATAGATCATTTTAACATTCTACGACATAAACAATGTATTGTACTTCTTGATAACGAAAACCAATGCACACATTGCAAAAGGCTCTGTCAAACATTAAAAAGAAAAAAACTTCGTTTGGAAAAACAACAAAATAAAAGAATTCGATTGACATTAACTCCAAGAAATAATGAAAAGCTTCTAAAATTAAGAAATAAATGTCATGCGGCTCTTAAAGCTAAAAAACGAGCCCAAGTGAATATTGCAAAAATTAAAGCTAATCTCGAAAAAGTTCAGAGAAAAATGGCTGAAATAAATAATGAATCAGTTGATGAAATGTTGACAAACAGAAATGTACCAAAAAATCAACGAATTGCAATAAAAGAAATCATATCAGCAGCAAATTCGAAAAATAAACATGGGAAAAGATATTCGGAAGAGTGGCTGCTTCTTTGCATGTTGATGCATATGCGGTCGCCGATGTCATACAACTTTTTACGAGACAATGAAATCTTGCCTTTACCATGTGTGCGTTCTATTCGAAGGTTCTATTATTATTAAATTTTATTATTATTAAAATACACATAATGTATATACATACATATTCGCTTTACAACTTTTCAATATTTATTTGTATAGGTATCTTTCTATTGTTGATACGACCTGTGGATTTGATCCATCATTTTTTGAATTGTTAAAAACAACATTTCAGCAGAAAGATATTTTGGAACGTCATGGAATTATACTATTTGATGAAATCTCTACTCGAGAAAGCATTTTTGTCGACTCAAAAAATTTGACATATAAAGGTCTTATTGATTTTGGCGATGATAGAATTCAATCAACTGATATCACAAAAAAGGCTAATCATGGATTAGTACTAATGTTTCAAGCAATTAATGCAAAGAGCGCGACCATAGCGCGATCGGAGCACCGCGCGTGCGCACCATCGAAAACTTTAATTTAACTACGTGCTATTCTTCCAATCGTTTTGAGGATTTTTTATGTTATACTCATGGTATAAAGACAAGGGTATGCTCATCCCGTGGAAATCCACTGCGCATCTCAACAAGCTTACGTCACATTCGTAAAAGAGAGAAAGAGAGAAGTTTATATGTATACACAACCCCTCTCTTTCTCTCCTTCGAAACGTGACGTACGTTGGTTGAATGTCACGTGGTACCTATATGCGCATAAGCATACCCTTGTTCTTGTATCATGGTTATACTAAAGTATTCAAAGCTTTTTTTGTTAAAATATAAAAGTAGTGTCTCATTCGCATCTCACAAAAAAAATTCGAGAAAAACTTAACAATTTTTTTTAACAATTTCTATTTGACAAAATTGTTCCTTAATTTGTTTTAAACATTATCCCATTAAACCCCATAACATATTTTTTTCCATCAAAATCGGTCAAGCCGTTATCGAGAAAAAAATTTTTTTTTTCCCTTTATATCTCCATAATTCCCATAAAGGCCATTTTGAGATATATGCTTTTGGGGAAATAACACAGACATTAGTGGTGACTTATAATTAAAATCTCGATCGGATCCGGCTGGGGGCAGAAATCACTTGCTTATCCTGCTATGCTCTTTACAAAAAAAATTATGCTCTATAAAATGGATTTACAAGTAACGCTTTTTAGGCTTTTACGAGTATTATTTTTAAAAATACCAGAAAGTTTGTGGATTATCGCCGTGTTTTTATTTACAAGTATATTTATATACTTTCATAAACTTTTAAAGAAATAAATAGTTGATAAACTATTTAATTTATTTAATTTATACATATTACGTCGCTTGTGTAAATACTTTAATAACAATCATGCATACGTAAATTGTTTATTTATATATCTAAATTATATTACATTATAATTATAAATCATCTAGTTCTACTTTCTTTTTACGTTTTTTTGCTATTTTGTTTCCTTTCAAACTGTCTAGCTTTCTTTTTTTAGCCTCCTTCTTCTTTTGTTGTTTAGCTAGTTTACGTTTAGCCGCTAAGTCAGGATCAGTCACAAACTGATATAAAAAAAATTATGTTTATATCAATTTTCCGAACATTTATATATTAACAAAGTTCGACAAGTTTATAAATATTCCGTAAAATAGAAATTAACAAAAATGTAAAATGATAAAAATAAGTTTACCTGTTGCGCACGAACTTTTCTTCTTTCTGCTTTCTTAATGTCTAACTTTTGTTGTACTTGATTTAGTAACTTGATATATTCTTCATTTCCTATGGACTTTTTAATGATAGTAGCTACTTCTTTTGCAAGCTGACGCAATTCAACGTTCGTGTCTTCTGTCGTAGTCATTTCCCGTACCAATGGAGACATAATATTAAAAAGTATCGCGTTCAGATACTCAATAGGTACTGTAGTTACTACACCCGCAATGAACTTAAACATTGCAGTTCTCTGAAAATATGTTATTTGCATGGTTTATTTTCTCTCTCTGGTATGACAATTTCAGATTCATAATAGATACATAAATACGTTCTTATAATTTTTCTTACCACTGATGTTGATTTGGGAGCTTGCGTTATTTCTATATTAACAACTTTTCTGAATCTCCTGATAACCCAAAAAAAAGATAAGTTATTGCTATTTTTTGCTTTATTTCCATTATCTTCCTCGTCATTTTTCGCAACGGATCCTGTAATTGATTTCAACATCTTTGCGATAAAGATTAGATTTTTCACAACTTGATCTGCTAACTTTTCAAATGTCATGTCCGGATAAAGTTGAGCCATTAAATCCAGAATCAAACTCTTTACAGTTTCAACAGGCTTCGAATACATGTAACCTTCGTATATTTTATTATTATCTGGATTATTTATAAGTTCCACGATTTTATCAACGTCAAAAGTAGTCAAAATAAAACCGATCATTTGTGCTGCTGCTAATCGAACCCATAAATGTGGATGTGCCAACAATGATTGACTATATTCTGAAATAAAATATAAAGATGCAATATTTATTAAAAAAAAAGATTTTCCAATGTTTTAACAAAAAATAACTTACCAGCAAAAGAGTTAATGAAATCTTTGTACTTTTCATTTGTAAGGAAAGATGTATAATGTGCTATCTTTAATAGCAGTTGTAATACTTGAATTAAATGATGATCTTTTGTTCTTTCTTCCTTTAAATTGGAATCTTTCTGTAAGTGTGTCGTATTATCTAGTTCCATATATTTTCCGAATTCGGCATTGTCAGAAGTTGAGATATTTGTGTGAAACTGTTTTAACAACAATGGTAAAACTTGAGGTAATCGCGAATCGAAATCGTTTTTTTCGACAGTCACGAATATGCCACATAACTGTGCCGCTAATGTCCGGTATCTTATGGAATCATTTAGCCACTGAAGGGGCCACTTGTCAAATAGTTTATTTCTATCATTATAGGATATCCGCATAAGCATTTCCTTTATACATTTTGCACAAAGTTTGCGGCAGGTTGGGTCGTCATCGTCTATTAATTTTGCACCGGTCATTACAAATATGATTTCTGACCTTACAGTTAGCGTCTTCAATGGGAATCCCGTGACGATGGTATGAATCATTTCTAGTGCGCTCAGCCGACCCGGTTGCATTTCGTAACTCAACTGAGTGAGATAGAAATATATATGTTTGTCTAAATGCTTGCCAAGTGGATAACTCATGAGGTAAGAATAGAACACAGAACGTGATTGCAATTTAACGTGCTCTAGCTCCGAGGTAATACTCAGCATTGCTACTTTCTCCATGACAGTGTGCATTTCTGGGATAATCATTTTTCGATGTATTATAGCCTTGAGTAAGGTAAACGCGGTAGCGTGCTTATCGCTGTCGTGTAGGTCTTGCTCCGCGTATAAAATAAGAATCTTCAGCTGATCGGCATTAATGCTGAAGTATTTCACATCACGAACGACCACGGACATACATTTGAATGTGGCCATTACAAGATCGAAATTATCTCCTTTACTTAATCCTGCAGCAGCGTACTTGTGCAAAATGACGAACATGGAATCGCAGATGTTCGATATCGATGCGTGCATCGATTCTAGGTCCATTTTTAGCATCCAATTTAAGCATTGTAATGCTACAGTGCATAGCTTGATATGATGAGACTTTAAACAATTACTTAAAACTGACACAAATGGTTCTAGATAACGTTTGTATTCCATTCCGGAAACTTTGTCCCGTTTCAGCAATATATGATACAATTTCAAACCGAATTCTATCATTACATGAACGTTGGCGTGTTTGGTAGTTTTTGCAGTAACTTTAATACCCATCCTGTTTTTGGGTTCTAATGGTATAAGAAAATAATTCGATCGTTGCATCAAAGTTTTCGTTTCTATTCTTCGCTCATCTTCCGCGAGCTTTTTATTTTCCTTTTCAGGTACAAGGCCTGGTATGCTTTCCGAAATAATACCGTAAAGAAATATGAGCATTTGTTCCAAGGGTATATAAGCATTGTCCGCCAATCCCAGAGTTACGTTTCGGAGGCATTCCACAATCTTATGTATCATTTTATGCGAGTGCGTCTTTATTAGCACTTCTTTCAACGGCAAAATTAAGTCTAATAAACAAGATTCTGTTATAAACTCCGCTAAGATATGGAAAATATCAAAGCTCTTAGTACTCTTTGCCTCCGATACATTTTTAATAATACCCGCTATCTCCTTTTCTTCCGCGGTTAATCCAAATAAATCAACTTTGCACACCTAAAGATAATTATTTGAAGATATACAAAGTGTTTAAATATTTAATCAAGCTCTTTATCAGTATATTGTATTAATTTTTATCACAAGAATACATTATATGTACAAACATGGGTATGTCAATATATTCTTTCAAGATTCCAGACTTAAAAAATGTTTCTAAAATATTCAAATAAGTTGTCGAGAATGCAGATATTATTTAAGATTGCTTAAATATTAGCAAAGAAAAAAAGAATTATAGTTAAATATCAAGTAATACGATGTATGGATACATGATATTACAAATACAAATTATACTATATCAATAATTTTTATAATATAATTAATAAAATATATTGGTAAAGTTTGTGCGGTCAAATAATAGATAATTCAAAAATAATACTTACGGACAAAATACTTTGTAAATTATTATTAATATCCATTTTCTGGTAATAAGGCTTCAGCGTGAATAATACAGCCTGTACCGTATACGCGAGAACGTGCACTTGAAAACCTTTCGTTAACAATGTATTAAGTTCCTTCAAAAGATAATGAAGATACTTCGGTCCTAAAGTTATCATAATTTTCTGTAGTGTCTCGCGAGTCGCACGTCGAACCGATTCCATACGCGATTTGAGGAATGTACACAGTTTCATAAAAATTCTAAAAAATGCATTATAAATTGAAATAATTATATGTTATATTTACGTAAACGAAATAATCTTCGAGCATATAAAAAAATGCAAAATATCTTTATGCTATCGCGTATTTACACTACTTACCCTGGCAGATTTGCATCCAGAAGGTTCTCAGGCATTTTCTGCAGTAACTTAACAAGCGCGAGAGCAATAGGAACTCTCAGTAAATCATCCTCTTCCGTCTCGGAAGCGATCTTCTTCTTGTTGATTTTATGACTACTCTCTTGCCGAGTTCTCCCCACGATGGATCGATGCAGTTGAGGCAACAAGCCGTTCGATATACCGAACACTACTTTCTTCGCACCGTATTGAGAAAGTAGTGTTTGTCTTTCAATTATTGGTAAGTCTTCCTTTATCGCTTCTTTATCCTTCTCTATTATTTCCTCAATATTTTCAACGTTGTCATCGTTTAATGCTTCTTCTAATTTTTCTTCATCTCCTTCTTCCGTGTTTTCAAGATTCTCATTTTCTTTGGTCGTTTCATTAGTTTCTTTCTTTTCAATGATAAAAGCAGTGTTGTCTTCGGTTCCTGTCGCTTTGGTTTGCGTAATTTTTTCTGCTGGTTTGTACTTTGAAAGATCGTAATGGAAAGAGTCTAATATTATTACTACTATCCTAACGACTTGTTTCTGGAACTCTGTGGAACTCCTTAATTTGCCTAAATAATATTTCAAAATAATTTCATAGGGGTGCCACGGTAACAGTCTGCATACTATTCCGACAGTCTCGATAGCGGCATCAACGAGGCTGTTTTTATGAATGAAAGTCTCATTGCATAAATACGATGAGCAGAGGGGAAGAATGAATTGCGTCAACGTTTTAGGACTAAATGGCTTTCGCAATGTCTTAGCGAGTGTGCAGAATTTTAGTAAGGCGCGAGCCCTTCTGTAGAGTTGCAGATGTTGCATGTTCTCGAAGAAATCGACTTCGGGGTCGACTCGATTGGCAAGCAGAGACAAGTCTCGTAAAACGGGATGCACATCCGCGCATTCCAGAGCCATATGTCCTAAAAACGCTATTGATTGAAGGCGAACAGCTTCGTTTTTGCTCGTGATACCCTTCTTCGTAAGTGCCAAGATAGTGTCGTCCATTAAGTAACGCCTGTTCAGAACATTATTCTGGTGTTCTCTTGCCAATTTCGCCCCGACAAGCTTCAGGCACTGGCCGGAGCAATCTCGCATCGCCAAATCCGATTCGGTTTTCAAAAAGTAAAAACAATTGTATATTATAGTCACGCCAAATTCCAGTGTGATCGCGTTCTTTCCAATCTTGTCGCTGATCAACTCAAAAGCGTCCAGTCTCTTTTGGAAGTTCGGTTGATCGACCCATCTGTGATCCCATGCATTAAGTTCAATCAGAACTTCGCAATCCCGGATCATTTCCTCACAACAGTCCTCCATGGATCTCTCAGCAATGGTACGGTACAGCTGCAGAAGAGTCTTGCGAGCGAGTACGTCCGATACAAGGCCAATCAACGGCGCAATGGAACGCAAGTGAATCTCCGGCTTTTTTACAATTTTTATGAGGTTCGTGATGGTCATCAGCAGTCCTATAACGGCTTCCTCGTTATTACCAGATGCAGTCTTTCTGATTAACACGGGTATTATCAACTTCAATACCGTATCGCACGTTTCTGCATCCGTGACAAATTCGGAGATTCGTAACAGTATGGTCAACTCGATCTTATTTATATTCTTATTGGACCTTTTAAGTCTATCTCTGATAAACTCCAGAACGTGAGGAATGTGCGGCAGAAGTATAGCGGAGCCGTAATTGACCCCGTTTGAAAGTATCTTCTCCTCCACCTCGAGCATATTAGTGAGTATCGGAGTTAACGGTAAAAAGTGCGCATCCACCTGCATCGCGTCTTCGTTGGATTTTCCGCAATCCTCCAGCGTCAGCATCTTTTCGATCATCTCCAGAATGGCATTGATGACGGATTGGTGTGTCTTGGGATTCGACAGGAGTTGCATGATGTAAGGGAGAGGAGTGATCGACTTGTTGTCCTCTTGATACTTGGTAAACAACGGATAGTATCGCGAGTTCTGGCTCCATGCCATAAACAGCTTCAATAAAGTCGTAGGACTATGTATACCTTCGATAGGCAATTTCTGCAACAAGGGAAATATCGCGACGTAATAGACTGCGTCTATCTCGTGTAGTTTCCAGTCATAGTTCTCAAAGTGTGTAAAGAATCTGGCCAATATACCGATGCAACTTGTCCTCACATTCTTGATCATTGACAAGTATCCCGGGTAAACCTCCTCCGATCTCCGCAGAATTCCATTCACCTCAGCCAAGATGCAGATTAGTATCCTGAGCAAACAGGGCAGTAACTTCTTTGACATTTTCCCGCCAAATTGTTCTATTACTATCGCCAACAGATTCACGGCACTTTGCATACGTTTAGGTGGCATGACGTTATTCAGGTCGATGGTATCGATGATGTTCTCAGCATATTTCTTCAAATCGAATGCCTCATCCATTTCCAGAGATATATATGACTTGAAAGGTCTGAATACCATTTTTACGAATATGATCATCTCGTCCTCCTGTGCACCACCTAGAAAGCGCAAGATGATTTTTCTCCGTGCAAATCCACTGGCTTTCCCACCGGTTCTCATGCCGGTCTTCATAATCATTTTGGCGTAAATAATTCTCATTATGATCGGCATGAGATTTTCGCGATGCTCTTCTTCTATCATATTGCTCTCTCGATCCAATTTGAAACGCGTGAGTTCACTCTTATAATTCTTCTCATTTATTAGACCATACAAGAACTCCTTGTATGGCAAAAGATACTTGTACTTGTATGCAAAGAGACAATTCAGAGCGGCTCTCTGTATGTCGAGATTTCTCGAAGAAATCAAGTCCAGATAGATTTGATGCATCTCCGCTTCTCTGTGCATCATTTTCGGATTCTGCACTTTATCGAATATCTCCATCTGAGCGAGTAAAAGTTTCACCTTGTAATTTCTTTTCATCACATCCGCTTGCGCAGCTTTTATGATCTCATCACGCTCTTCATCACTTTTGTTCTCGTCGTCCGCATCATTATCTGCGTCGATTAATTCCTTGCGTTTTTCAACATCGCAATATTTGCCCTCGTCAGAATTAGATCTAAAAAAATTTGCATTTACGAAATCAATGAATAATCCGGTTAAATCTCTATTTTTCGTCTCGGCATAATGTGAGAAATGTGCCATACATTTCCAGAGGAGGATTCTATAATTTTCGAAATCAGGCTTATATATATATATATCGTCGTGTTTTTCTACCGACATCTCCAACGACGAAATCACATAGCAATCAAACGACGGTTTCCGTTCAATCTCCGGTACATTGTTACATGTTAATTCGGACAGAAATGTTGGCCAGAACTGTGGGCATTCCTTGTTACCATAACTAGCTATGATTATACTCACAGGTTGCCAAAGTAGAGAAAAATTGATGTACAAATTGCCCATCAAGCAACGTAACGGAAATTCGTAATATTTAGGATTTAGATTAGCTATCGCATGACTCTGAAATCCTAAAGCCTGCAAATATAATAACTTGCTGCGATAGTTTTGTATCGTTGCGGATTCACATTCCACTAAATATACAAGCTCCATAGTACTTTTTCCATCAGACATCTGAAGAGGTTCGCCAGGTCTTTTCAGATCTTCAACTTTAGAAAATAAGAAATATAAGTGTGCCACGATCATTCGAACATTTCTATAAGGTGAACTAAATTTCTTCTCTATTTTGTCGTTTAATTTGTTAAACGACGCTAAATTTATATAATCCGAGTGATGCTGCGATGCAGCAAAATACGTCATACAGAGATCTATCGCATTTAAGATATATGTATTGTCATAATGTTTGTTAATTAAATCAACTATTTTTATATCAGATTTTACCAAAAACTCGTAGAGATTTCTTGGCTCTGACACATGGATTAACGATTCCAGTGTTAATAAAAATATAAAAGCGGTTTTATTAATATCCTCAGTGTCATCTGCACCATCATGATTCAATATCTTTTTATATAAAAATAACAAGCCATTTTTCAACATATTCATAAATTCTTCATGCAACGGCTTCAGATGTGGTAAAATTATCAAAATTCTCAGTGCGTCAAGCGAAACAGTATCAGTAGATAATGTTTTCAATTCTAGTAAGAGATAATCAATTTCAATGTTTCGTATATCTAAAATGTATTTTCTCCATTTGTCCAAAGTTATACCACTGAGACAGGGTGATGCTTTCGTGAGAATTACTTTAGCAAGCAGAAGCAGTAGCTTATTGTCAAATCCAATAGATATGCTGCGCTGCATTACGTAAGGCAATACCAAAACTTCGAACGAAGAGTAGTGTATTAAATTTTCAACAGAGGAGTATAATAATTCCATGTCATTCACCATCATAATTTTCAGTACTAATTGACTCGAGTTCTCCTGCATTAACTTGACGTTGGATGCCAAGAGAATAGCTATCGATACATTGATAACTTCGCGCAAAATATTATTGTCTTCACTCAATCTGTCAATCATGACGGTGAACCTTTTTGTCACAGGTACAGCGTCAATTAAAAACCTTCCATTTTTACAGCTGATAATACCATGTATAAGACGTAAAAATAGAACTAAAGTGTGTTTCTTCTCAGAGAATTCTAACTGCTTTGACTTTTCGACAAACGTGTCTATTATTTTTAGTATAACATTCCATATGATATTGCATTTTTGTGGATGTATGTTTTGCAATATGCATGTTATAATTTCTCGTAGTACTTCGTAAGTAAGCGTTTTATCAATGGTCTCGTCTTGCAGAGCGTTGAAATAAAGCAGTAACATCTGTTCGCCGCAGGAATGCAACTGCCCTGGAGTACCAGATATAACTTCAAACAATAACTTTGCACAACCCGATACTCCATTTTCCTTGGCATTTTTATTTCTATCCTCCAAAATATGTAATATCAGTTTCAGAAAAGAATCTTTATCCTTGATCTTGCGAACTACAAATGCAAAACTTTCGGCAGCAAACCTGTTTATATAAACTGGCTGCGTGTCAGCTAACAATGGTAGTAACAGGGGCATCACAGTTTTTATATTTCTTGTCAAATATCGCCATAGAAATTTAAACAAATATGCCAAAGTGGTGAATGTATACTCTATCTGTTCAACGTCTTTTGTTTGCAGCAAGTAGATTATTTCAGATAGAAATTCTGGGAAATAATCGTAAAACTCTTTCTGAAGATCTCTCGCTACAGCAATTATTAATCTATGGGAAACAGAGAATAGAAATAATAACAAAAAATCTTTTCATGCATTTATCCATATATGTATCTAGGTCTGTTCTTTTTAACTAAGAACCTGTTACAGTTTTTGAAACAAGATGAAAATTACAAAAGTGAGTATATTTACTAAAATATTTATAACTTCATTCAACATTTAGTAAACTTACTTTTATAATTTTTATCTAATTTCAATCATAAGGAGCCTAAACTTTTTATATCAAACTTCTTCAGCTTTTTCCTTTTTTCTCCGTGAAGAGAAAAGGAGGAAAGATAAACTGTACAAGAAAATCAGCTGAAAGAACAGATCTTCAGTGTGCTACTTACTCCAGGATCGGTTGCAGGAACAAAGGATCTCGTTTCCTCAGATACAACATAAGTGTATCGATCACATGCTGCTTCTTGTGAAGTAATTGGGGCAACGTGATGATGTCTCGCACTTCCTTTCTGAAGGCGGTGTAACCGTCCGTCAGGTTGAGTACGTTCCATTTCAGTAGTGTCTCGTGAAAATAGGTCTCAATCTCCTCGGCCTCGTCCTCGTTTCGATGTGCTACACGGTGAAAGACATCGACGTCGATTTCCGTTATCCTCTCGGAGAATGGCTTGAACTGCGGAAGAAAACCCGATTCCAGAGCCACGTGCGAATAACTTAACCTCACACTCCCTGTTGACTTTACTCACCCGGAAGACGTTCACTTCTTTATGACGGATTGGCTTGTTCTTCATTCTAATGGATTGTCTTGGCGCACGTAAATCAAATTAATACATTATTTATCTCATTTAAATGAAGAATTACATCAAAGAAACCAAATTGAAGTTTGTGTCCACATCCCACGACCCACGTGCAAATCAAACCTCAAAGCATCAAAGAGAATACTAACGTTTCCATATACATAAAAGGTGCGTTCCGTAACGCGCATGATGCGCATGATGCATCCATTGTCCTTGTTTAACATTTGGTGAGCAACAAGGATAAACGACGCATTATGCGCATCATGCGAGAAACGGAACGCACCCAAAGTGTAACTGGAACTATGTAGTCTATGTACCCATGGTATAAGGATAAGGCTGGATTTTCATTTGACGCTGAAAATGAGCGTCTAGCGTCAGATGAAAATCCAGCTTAAGGGTATGCTCACGCGCATGCGACCAATCAAAATTGTCGAAGTGTGACGTCACACAACAAGCGGTAAATTTAAAACTGCTGTTTCCAACCAACTTAT
>NW_017299987.1:88754-94032 GCF_001594075.2 Trachymyrmex cornetzi
GGATAGTTAAATATCAACAATAATAATAACACGTATATACAAATGTTATGAAAAGAATTTATTATTTGTAAATTTCATTAACTTTTTTCTCTTATTCTTATATCTATTTCCTATAGCAATATTTTATACTGTTTCCATTAAGCAATTTTGTTTTGCGAAAATAATTGCCACAACCTTTCACAGAACAGGACATTGTGTATGTAACACCGAACATCAAAGGCCCGGCTACAATACACGGAGTAAGAAGTAAGAGTAAGAAATTGACCAATCACAGTCGATTATTCTTCTCACATTCGACTGTGATTGGTCAATTTCTTACTCTTACTTTTTACTCAGTATATTGTAGACGGGCCTTAATATCGTGTCAAGCATCAGGAGCCGCCATGTTTTCGTTTGGGCGGTCTGATTGGCCCTGAGAGTGACGTCACACTTTGACTGCGCAGTGGGTATCCACGGCGTGAGCATACCCTTATCCTTATACCATGTATGTACCCACAAATATTTTCGGCTGATAACATATCGACGGACTTTGATTCGTCCTGTGTTACCTACGTTGTTTGGTTCTATTCCGAGCTATGGGTAAGGTCAACGCGATGCTACAAATGCTTTAAAGCAATATTTTTGATTGGTCAATTTGTAAAATTCTTTTTTCTAATAGGTCAACCAAAGGCTTCAAAGCCTTTCTCATTTGTAATGAGACTTTGACCGCAAAGACATCAAAAGACATTCCCTCACCTCTCACTCCTGTTGTCTACTGATTATACTCCATCAGGCTTGCCGCCAATGTGACAAATTGTCAATGTTGTTATGAACAAATCTTATTTTCATACTACAAGTTCGGAACACGGCGTGTTCTCGTTCTCGCCCTATCTGACGACAACGTGGAAAAATGACAGGATCTGTGACCGGACTGAAGAGCGTGGTCTAGGTACTAATTGTAAGGTATACCTTCGAACAAATCAATGACATAAATGCGCTCGGCTATCAGCGTTATCCTGTCGAGTCCGGTGCCCGACAACAAGATGTCCCATCCCGATTACGAGCAGACCGCCCACGATCACGCCGCCCTGCTGCTACTGCTGAGGCCAGTTGGCACGCAGATCAAACCGAAGACGGTCAGTAGATTATGTGAACGAATCGTCAAGGCTGGCAGCAGGTTTTCCGTATCCGATTCCAGCGGCGGCACCCGAGAGATCCTCGCCCGATTCATCAGGGAACATCCCGTGGAAAACAATGACTGGGGAGACTTTCAGACACATAGGAGACTCCTAGGTTTGATCACATTTGGCAAGTATGACAATCAGACGGAGCTGAATGAGTTATGCAGATTACACGAAACTCTGAAGGTGAAGTATAGCAGTACCCTGTATGATTCACGAGCCATCCTCTTTGGTCCCCTTGAATCAAATGGCCGTCATGAGCCACCACCAGGCTACACTACGCCCAGCAACTTCAAAACGCGGGCAATATTCTATGCGGACGAAGCATGTCCTGATCTCGAGACGCAAACAGCTGAATATCTCAATTTTCTATTCTGGATTCTGGAATCAAAAAGATTAGAGCGATCCAGAGAGAAGATAGATCGTGTCTCTCTTCTGTTAGCTCCATTTGAAAAGAAAGATTTTATTGGGCTAGACCTCGAATCCAGAAATAATAAAAAAAGATGTGTGGGCCGTATGACAAAGCATTTGGGAGATCTTTGTCTTCAAGCTGGACTTCCAGCTGATGCCCTGAATAATTATAATTCTGCAGCCAACATTCTGCAGGCTGTCAATGACTGGCTGTGGCTGGGAGCGGCATACGAAGGTCTCTGTGCTGCTTCGGTCTTAGTTCTTTATCCTAATATGTGTCGAAGTCTTCCATTGCAAAGAAATTCTTCTTTACAAGAGGGAAGTCCAAGTAAGCAGAGGTATGGATAATTTTTGGTCAAAGAATTATATGATACAAAACATAAAATAATATTTTTTTGTAAGTCATTATATATGTAGTTAAAACGTTAAAGCATCTATGCTTTTATTAGAAGGTAGATTTAAAGATATCAAAATTAATGAACCAATCATTTATCATTTTATAGACGAGGATCACAAGCTCTTACAGTTTTGCCAGCTCCACCTAGTATAGACATGGTAAAAGCCAGCATGCAACATATTTTACTACCTGAAGAAATATCTAAGAAATATCGTGAAGCTATAGTACATTATAGTAAATACCAATACGCAGGTATAATTGAAACTGAAGCTAGTTTCAAAGCTACAAGAATTTCAATAGAACAGAACTGCACCTTACAAGCTGCATCATATTTGAATAATGTTGTATTGATTAATTTGCCTCTCAGTGAGCAAGAAAAAGTATGTAATATTAAGATAATGCAGGAAATTTCAACATATAAAATTTATCAAGGTGCTATATAGATCAATATTTCAGATTGATCGATTTACTACATTATCAAATTTATATACGAGCTTTGGTTTTGATAGAAAAGCGTCATTCTGTTTACGATTGGCCGCCACTCGTCATGTATCCCAAAATAATCCTAATCCGGACTGGCAACAATGTTATAATTTGATGTTGCAAGCTACATCTGGATTTAAATTATCTTTAGATCCTGTTGATATACCACCAGGTAACTGCACAATGATTTAATATAAATTTCATATAATTTGATTTTTTATATTTTCCTGTTTATTATACATATTTTTTTTAATAAATATATAAATGTGTTAAATTTTTTTCCAAATAATCAGGGTTGGGTAAGTTAATTTTTTCTTTTAACTAAGTTAAGTTAAAGTTAACAACCTTGAAAATTTAACTTAGGGGCCGATTCTGTAACTCTTAACGACAGTCGTTGATGTTGTTGCGCAGATATTATGTAGAGTAAAAAAGCTGCGCAATGACATCAACGACTGTCGTTAAGAGTTACGGAATCGGCCCCTTAGTTAAGATACAAGTTAATGTATAATGAAATTAATTGAATTAAAAGTTAAGTTAATAAAAAAAAGTAATTGAAAAATTAAAAGTTAAATTTCTTTCTATTTTATGATTTCAGAGTCTTACAAATAACGGAAATGACAAACGTATACTTCATTTAGAATATACTCTATATTTTATTTAAACTTTTTGTTTATATATACTGTTTTATGTATATGTATATATATATATAAATTTCAACCTATCAAAAACTAGATACATTAAAATATATGGTTTTTGCTAGATTGAAATCAATATATAATGTAAATAATATATACAAACAAACAACTTTTAAGTAAAATATAGGGTATGTTTTAAATGAAGTATATGTTTGAGTTTGAGATTTAACTTCAAAAAATTTAAATAAAAAGTTAATAGTTATCGATAAAATGTAACTAAATAAAAAGTTAAAAAGTTAAGAGTCTAAAATATAACCAAGTTAAGTTACAATTATTTAACTTTTTAACTTAACTTTTAGCTTTTTAACTTGGCACTACCCAACCCTGCAAATAATGTTAATGAAATACTTTCTAATATTATTTTATTTTTTATTTCGATTGTTTTGTGATATTTAAAATCATATTATTTTCTTATAGATGGACAAAGAGGATGGCCAGCCATACAGATCCAAATAATAAATGAACTTGTTGCTGCTGCAAATCGAATGGGTAATCCGGCACTTGCTACAAGGCATTTAACGTTTTTGCTCCAAACAATGTACAATCATCTAATGCTTACCGAACGGAAAGATATTGCATTGCAGTTACAAAATGTATCTCAACAGTGCGAGGGTGCACCAGTCCCCCTAGTATGTTAAAAAAAAATTATAATGTATAAATAATTATGTCTCACATACATAAAATAATGTCTTTTGTGACAGGTTTTAGATTCTGGTACCGTCATACCACCGGCTAATTTATTAAATATACCAAAAACAAAATTGTTTACTCTGAAAAACATGCAGCCGCACTTACAGCCTCAAAAAATAAAAAGAATAAAAGAAGATCATGGTCCATTTTTATTTACGCCAATTAACTTCGGATCATTAGAGCGCAAGAATACTTCAAAGAGTAAAGTTGGTACGTGTATATCTAAACGTTGATTATTACTATTAATAGTTTAATATCTCTAAGAATAAATTTTTTGTTATAATAGATTATTTGTGGGTGGAAGGAGATATCTGTGAAGTGTCAATGCAGCTCATAAATCCTTTACCATTTGAATTACACGTATCTAACATGAGACTTTTGACAAATGGCATAGTATTTGAGTCGATACCAGAGAGTATTAGTCTGCCTGCTGAGTCTGGTCCGATTGCGGTTACATTAGCAGGCAGACCCAAGGAGGTTGGAGATTTAGAAATACTCGGATTTAGCACTCACACATTAGGAGTTAAATCTAACTGTAGATTGAGATACATGGAGGGTATGTTACATCCTCAATATACCGTCGAAGTCATTCCAGCCTTACCAAGAATCGATGTCGCGACTAGTTTGCCTCAAACTGCCAGTTTCAGTTCCGGTGATAATATAGTTACTAGCGCGAGTATATCACTTTATGGCGGTGAGAGGTTTGTGTCTACTATAAGCACTATACAATTTTTTTATCAATATATAATTTTTATGCAATTTTTATGCAAAATGATTTTGCTTACATTTACAGTGCTGAATGTACCGTGACAATAATGAATGCTGGACAAGTTTCTATTGAAATGGTTGAGTTATCAGTACAGTCTACTTTGGATGCTCTAACTGAAAGTAAAATTTTTAAATGGAGTGATGAGAATCTGATGACACAATTGCCTTTACAACCTGGCAGCAGTGCAAGTCTTACCTTATATCTGTACGCAGCAACAGATTTTGTAGCACCTTCAATTAGAAATGGTAATATAGTTAATTATATTTGAACTCAGTCAACCAAGCAGTTTAATATCACATTCAGGCCACAGTTCTTTGCCATCTAGGCTTAGTTCTCCGTCTCATCATACGAAAAGACAATCAGAGCTGACTTCTTCTTTTAGATCAGGAATAAGTTCACATTCAGGTCATTCTTCCTTAGCAAGCACGCGATTGTCGAAACTTGCAGCACCTTTACATACATCTAACATTATTGAAGGTCAATTAAGAATTAAATACTCAGGAGGTACAGGCTTGATAAATGGTTATTGCAGAGTTTCATCTGTTTTTATAACTATTGAGATGCTACCTAGTGTACAGATTACTAACTGGGACGTATTGCCGGCTGAAACGTAAGTTGCAAAAAAATACAATGTTTCGTAAAATAATTTATATTTTGTGTATATATATATATA
>NW_017299987.1:94886-100719 GCF_001594075.2 Trachymyrmex cornetzi
ATATATATATATATAAAATATATATTTTGTCTATAAATATTTTCTCCCTGACAATTTTTAGACCAGTGCAATTTTATCTTGTATTGGACGTGTCAAATATGACGAATCATGAAATGGAATTACACTATACACAAAGTAAATGTATATATATGGAAGGTAAAGAACCATGCAGAATTCCTGTTCCAGTTGACCGATGTCCACTTAATAAATTATCTATGGTAATAACGGAAATATCGCCTATTTAAAAACATACTGAAATGTAATGTAAGACATACTATTTTATCGTTTTGCGCTTATAGTTAAATGGTGCTGGTGATATAAGTGAACTCCAAAAAATATGTGCCGAACATATAGCTTCATTGGTTGATCTACGCTGGCAATTATTAGGTACTGAATCGACAGGGAAAGCAACTCTCTCTGGTATTACTCTAACTCAAGATATGTTGGATCTAGTGAGAATGAGTCCTCTTCAATGGGGTGCGTAAATACTGTTTACTATAAGTATGTGTATAATAAAGAACACTTAAAATTACTAACATTTTCCAGAAATAACTATCAACGATATTATTGTAAAAGCACAAGAGGAACTGTCATGTGCTTTGGGTGAATGCATCAGCGTTGGTGTTGGAGTGTGCAATGCTCTGGAACATCCTCTGAGTGATCTTACATTGTCCATTAATTTCTATCAGGACCATCATAACGGCGTTAACAATTATCAATTAGAAACAAGGTTATCCATAGCTGGAGCAAATAAAGTCGTGCTGCCTACTGTAAGTCACTTTTAATAAACGCAATGTATAACTGTATACGCACGTCTTACATTCTCTATTTTATTATGAATAAATAACAGTTACAGGAATACGGCAGAGCCTATCATGAATGTCGCGTAGTATTTTTCACTTCTGGTCAGTACAAAATAGATATTCAATGCAGTAGTAAAGAATCCGCTCCAAATTCTCCAATACTTTATTCGGAGCTTATAAATGCAGGGCATACATGGCGTTATATACCGCCCATTGAAATAACTGTCGACGATTATTAATACTGATATAAATATAAATCACTGTCATCAGTAAATTGTAATATTTGTAAAAAAAAACCGTATTAATTATATATGTGTGTGTGTGTGTGTGTGTAAAAATAAAGAAGATATTTACTTTAATGAAATTAATAATTGTTATATAATTCTTATTGCGTGTGTTAATATAAATTTTTTATTTCCAACAATTTATATATGTATACACTATAAAAAATATAAATATTATCTTTTACTTCCTTCCAACTTTACTTTCTTACCCAGAGGAATCATTTCCATCTCTTGTAAATTCCTCCTGAACTTTTTATAAAATTCTAGTACAGCTGTATTAGCCCATACCTGTTGGCTATTAAAATCTAAGACACGTAAACTTTGTAAGCTCTGAGCTCTTGAAAGTGCTACATAAGATTGACCAGCATCAAATACTCTCGACAAGCACATTTCCACACAATCTAAAGTTAAACCTTGACTTTTGTGAATTGAAAAGGCCCATGCTAACTTTAAAGGAATTTGTTTTCGATGTATAACAACAGCAAAATTAGTTTTGATAGCCCATTTTTCCATCTTTGCTTCATAATGTGTTCCTGATCGCAACTTAATTATAGGTATATCATTTTTAAAATCAATAACGACACCTCGAGCACCATTTACTAATCCACTATTAATATTTATATTTTTCATTAGCATAACTTGAGCGCCAACTTTCAGTATTAATTTGCCAGGTATAGGCAGCTGCTGATCCAACATAGATGTCGCAGAACTATCAGAATCTAATGCTGTATATACTTTACTCTCACCTTTAAGTTCATTCAACTGAAATTCATTGATTTCATCGGCTTCTTTTACATGAGAACATAATCTAGTTGCTAATATGCCATTACTTTCAATTTTTTGTTTTGCAGTTTCCTTTAAAATATCAACAATATCATCCGTAATTCTACCTATCCTAATGCTATTTAATATTTTTACAAATGCCTCGTCTTTTTGTCGATGAACAATTCGCAATTCAAAATTTAAGTGAACACACTTTTGCCAGGCCTCGCTTTGAAAACAAAATTTTGCTTTGTCATTAGTTTTAGAAATAGGAGGTAATTGAAAGAAGTCGCCACACAAGATTAATTGTATTCCTCCAAAAGGTCTTTCAGTCCTACGCACGTGTCTTGCCACTTCCTCAATCTTGTCAAAAAAATCACCATCTATCATAGAAACTTCGTCTATCACCAAATGCTTTGTTTTCCTCCATATTGAAGCTGAAGCTGGACGAGAGGCCAACTGGATACATCTTTCCTTGGTGCCAGTGCCCACACCAATGCCAGCAAACTTATGCAATGTAATTCCACCTATGTGGCAGGCTGCTACTCCAGTACTTGCTGTAGCCATTGTTACATCTGGAGGAAGGGCTGAGATTATTTTCTTTAACAGAAATGACTTTCCAGTGCCTGCGCTACCGGTGAAAAACACATTCTTGCCACTAAGCACTGTATTTAGGACTTGAGCCTGTTCCTCTGTCAGCTCTCCTGTAGTAGGATTCTCGTACAACTTTTTTGATGCAGATACTTTGGGACTATCGTCACTAAAATGTTTTCGCTTCCTGACTACGCTCGGCGATGGAGTGGTGACCGTTGCACGTGATACAGCCATAGCTTTTTCCTTGGCTCTGTTGACCTCTGCACTAGTAGCCGGACTAATATCTTTAACACCACCTTGCTGTACATTTGCAAAGAGCTTCTCGTGCAAAGGATCCTTCATAGTCTTTACTTCTTGGCCTGTCAGCTTGATAAATATAGTCTTTAAAAAATTAATCAGCTGAGAAGAGGGTGCATTCGATAGAAACAATGTACAGTTCTGTTCCTTGAACTTGATAGAAGCCTTTCCCTCGGTCATGAATTTATTAAATACCGATATACCTTTCAGAGGTAGCTTTGTGAGCACGTTTGCCTTCTCGGCGCGTACCTCTACGAGCATCTCGCGCTGACGATCTCGAATTAGACGTAGTGACGCCGTTCTGTGAGTCACTTTTCTCAGAATAGCTCCTTGTGCGTTCAACCATTCCAGGATAATGGTGCAAGTTAACGAGCAACCATCAGAATCCATGTCCTCACAAATACCTATAATCGTAGTCCTATTAAAGCAGAGTTGGCTTGATAAAAATGTAACAATTTTAATGATAGGGACAATATTTTGTAGAAATTTATGTCACCTATTCACGACATCAATACGAGCAAGCAGCGTGAAAACTGAAATGACGAACGGCGATGGGTAGTATTAATAACCGGAAAGCGCGCGTAATATGCGCCAGAATGCATAACTTTAGAAATTATAGGGACCTAGTGGACGATATTTTCTTTCTAGATATAACTAGAGAACGAGTTTTCTTGGACTGCGTTCGGATTCCCACCTGGGTGCTCCCCGGATGTCATATCATCTATATTCTATAGGTTTGTTCTTCTTGATACACGAGAAGTGTAAAGTGTATGTACACCATACACTTTTACACTCCATTTTTTGGGAGGGGGGAAAATGTCATGTAAAGTGTAGGCTTTTTAAGGAGAACGCCAAAGTGTACATACAACAGCTATTTACAGGGCTCAGTAAAATAACTGATACGACACACACACACACACGCGCGCGCGCACACACACACCTATTTAAAATATAAAATATAAAATAAGTTCCAGAAACTTATTTTAAATATAAAATCGTAGTAGTCGATAAAAGAGTGATACGATTTATTCGAAATAATAAATATAAAATAGGTTCCAAAAATTTATGTAAAATAATAAATAAGAAATACGTCGCAAAAAATTATTAAAAATATAAAATAAGAAATAGGACCCTAGAATGCATTTTACTTATTTAAAATATATAATAACTTTTATTTTAAATGTCAAAATAGCTTGCTTTTTTAAATTTGAATTTATTTTTGAAGAATATTCTTATTTTAAATAACAAATTGTTTTCGAAAATTTATTTAAAATAACATATTTTATATTTAAAAGAAGTTCTTGAAATCTATTTTTTATTTTAAATAAAAACTACATTTCAAAAACTAACTCAAAATATAAAATAAGAAATATGTATTTGAAATAAACGTTTTAAATAGGAAATACGAAATATTTAAATAATTTTATTTATATCTTGATACAGGGTGGGCCATCTATTGGTACGTTTTTGAATTTCGTCGTATGGCAACACCAAACGAGCTACAGACCCGAAATTTTGACAGTTTATTAGTCATACCGTCCGCGGCACGAAACAACATGTTTTCTCTTGAAGAGCGTTTTGAAATTTTAAAAACTTATTTTCAAAGTCAGTGCTGTGTCGCCGAAACTGTACGAATTTTGAAAAGAAATATGGGTCGTGATAGAGCACCCACCGAAGGAGCTATACGCAAATTGGTGAGGAAAGTTCGTGAGAAAGGGATGTTAGTGGATGACAGAAGTGGTCCCAGAGCTCGGACAGTGCGCACACCCGAGAATATTGAGGCTGTGGCCCAAAGTGTGAGACAGAATCCGACGACTTCAACTCGACGCCGATCGCAGCAACTGAGCATTAGTCGCACCAGCCTGAGGAGAATACTGCACAAAGACCTCGGATTATTCGCCTACAAGATCCAGATGACTCAGGAGTTGAAAGCAAATGACCATCCGCTTCGATATCAGTTTGCTGTGTGGGCTATAGACCAGCTCAATAATGACGTCGATTTTGGTCGAAAAATCATCTTTTCGGACGAAGCTCATTTCCATCTCGGCGGATATGTGAACAAGCAAAATTGCCGGATTTGGGGCTCGGAACAGCCACACACAATCGTAGAGAGACCAATGCATCCTCCAAGAGTCACAGTTTGGTGTGGATTTTGGAGTGGTGGCATAATTGGCCCATTTTTCTTCGAAAATGATGCTGGAAACGCCGTTACCGTCAATGGCGAACGCTACAGAGCCATGTTGACCAACTTTTTATGGCCTCAAATCGACACTATGAATGTGGACGACCTTTGGTTTCAACAAGATGGCGCCACATGCCATACAAGCCGACTTACCATCGACCTTCTGCGCACCAAGTTCAACAACCGCATAATCAGCCGTTCAGGAGATGTCAATTGGCCTGCGCGTAGCTGCGATTTGACACCGCTGGACTTTTTCCTGTGGGGTGCCGTTAAAGACCGATGTTATGCGGATAATCCAGAGACAATTCCAGCTTTGAAAAACAATATTACGACTGTTTTGAGTGAAATTGGCGCCGAGGTAGTCCAAAATGTCATTAATAATTGGGGTGACCGAATGGCATACTGTAAGGCCAGTAGAGGGAGCCACATGAACGAAATCGTTTTTCATTCTTGACGCGGATACTTTTAGCTTCACAACAAAAAAAAAATTAATAAAAAATATCAATGTATGCTCATTTGATCGCATTTTTAAAAACGTACCAATAGATGGCCCACCCTGTATATGAACATACATTTGAGTATACATTTATAAGTTTATAACATTTCCGGATTTTTACCATTTCAGTTTTTTTATAACTATAGCTTTTAATTAGTGTTATTATAGTTATACTTACAAGTAAACCTACCTTTGTGTGACTCGCCGATTTCATTGAAACTTTGCACACTTGTAGAGTAGGCAAAAATAATAGATATGTATTTTTTTTTATCGGCAATGATCAACATTAAAGGGGTGAAATCGACCTCCAAAGTTGAGGGTATTAGGGCATCGTCATGATGTTTCACATAAAAGTAATGTACCGATCAACACGAAACTATTACAAAATGTTTTTTTATGTTAGATAGTAAAGTTT
>NW_017299987.1:100741-106897 GCF_001594075.2 Trachymyrmex cornetzi
TTGCGGGAGGTAAACCACCCTTCTCGTAAGGAATAATTGTTATGACGAATGGGTGACGAAAGTCTATTAACATTTTTATCTATAGTCTGATCTATCTATCTAAAAACTAAAGCTAAAGCAGAACACTATTATTTTTTGGTGTTTTTTATTTTTTAATAAAATAAGATTAGATAGGTAGATCAGACTATAGATAAAAATGTTAATAGACTTTCGTCACCCATTCGTCATAACAATTATTCCTTACGAGAAGGGTGGTTTATTACCTCCCGTAACAAGGGTGCATGAAAAGTCGAACATGTAAACTTTACTATCTAACATAAAAAACATTTTGTAATAGTTTCGTGTTGATCGGTACATTACTTTTATGTGAAACATCATGACGATGCCCTAATACCCTCAACTTTGGAGGTCGATTTCACCCCTTTAATGTTGATCATTGCCGATAAAAAAAAATACATATCTATTATTTTTGCCTACTCTACAAGTGTGCAAAGTTTCAATGAAATCGGCGAGTCACACAAAGGTAGGTTTACTTGTTAGTATTAGGCAACAAAATGAGTTGATAGAATTTAATTAGTACCACAAGCCAACCTTTTCGGGTAGATATTTGAACTTTTGGTCACAGAGCACGCGGTTTCTCAAAAAATAGGTACAATCGCGGGATCAGTTGATAGGGTGGTTTTGCTTTCGAATCCTAAATCCCATTTTGATAATTTTGTAATTAAAGTATTGTTAGAGAATGATTATCCTTTGTTTTATATTTGAGAATATTAACAACCGTTTGAAAAATATTATTATGGCTAGTAATAATGTAGGAAGAGGGTTGTTAGTGATAATAGCGTTGATGTAGTACAGCCTTCATGGTTCACTGTCCCTTTCGTTCGTGGTATTACTGAGAAGTTTAATAGATTGAATAGCGAGCATATGAGGGTGTCATTTTATAGTGTTAATAAATTGCGAGAATTTATTAGGGTGCATAAGGACCCCTTACCGCGTGATAAGAAGTCGAAGGTTGTTTATAAGATTTCGTGCAAGAGCTGCGACGCGAGTTATGTTGGACAGACGTGTAGACAACTGAAGTCAAGAATCACGGAACATAAGAACCACATCCGATGGAACACGTCTGCTCGCAGTGTTATAACGGAACATCGGTTGCAAGAGGGACACGATTTTGACTGGGACAGTGTTGCAATATTGGACGAGGAACCTCACTACAGGAAGAGATTGATTTCGGAGATGATATTTATCAGAAGACAAACGCATGGACTCAACCTACAGACGGATATGGAGGGGCTTCCAAAGGCCTACCTCCCGATTATAGATAAACTATAAAAGCTCGAGTTGTTGTCACGTCTTGTCAGTCGGTGTCGCTCGTACACAGTAATAAGTCCTTCTGACGAAATTTTTTTATCATTTTACAATTTTCATTAGTAAAAAATTGGTTGCTGCTTCTGCTGCTTGACGCTTGACGGCTCCATGTGTCTGCACCTTAAGTCCTTCTGACGAAATTTTTTTTTTTTTAATTATTTTACAATTTTCATTAGTACTAGCTAATAACTAAAAAAGTGACTCACTGTGTCTGATACCGACTGGTCAACATATCAGGAACCGGTTCTTGAATTATTCATGATATTATTTGCGATACGGTAATTTGTAATCGTGATGAGCGTCCCTATTTTCGGTTAGTTTTTCGATAAATTAGTTTCTATATTCTTTAATTTGACATTTTTAATATTTTCCTTCTTTTTCATTTTCTTTTCTTTCTTTTTATTTAATTCTGACATTTAAATTCTCGATGTAGGGGAGCTCACCATGATAGGATAATTTTTACTTTATATATGTTAATGTGTGTTTGCTCTGAGGAAGGCTCAAAAATGAATCGAAACATGTAAACGCGTTTAGTAAATAAAGAAGTTTCACTCTTTATAAGTGTATTGTTTGCGCGACGTCTTCTGCGCCCGACTTCTAGTGCCCTTACTCTTTTCAATTCATAAATTATTATAATTTAGTTATTTCCATATGTTTAGGTATATATCTGCTCTACATGTTAACTATGGATGCGTTCCAATATTCACTGCCAGTACTGAAAATCTATAGTATATGTTACGTATACTATAGATTTTCAGCACTGGCAGCGAAAATCGGAATCGGAACGCACCCTATAGAGTTTTGGTTACTGTAGTTACTAGTTAGAGTTCCTAGACGTTTATGCTAGTGACCTTAGGATCTCTATTTTCTAGATAGGATAGATACGTGGTACGAATATAAAGCAATATAATTATAAAGGCATATGACCACGAACGCCTGATATCGTTGTCTAAAAATTATTATATTTGATAAAATACAGTTAATAGACGTTTCGGTCTTCAATGAGACCTTCTTCAGTATTAGCATAAATTAAATGTGTTACGCATAATTATAACATGATATAAGACTTATTATTGACTATATTATTGACGGAATTTTGTTAATAGCCAAAATAATACTTATATTATAAGAATCTAATTTTAAGTCTTATATCATGTTATAATTATGCGTAACACATTTAATTTATGCTAATACTGAAGAAGGTCTCATTAAAGACCGAAACGTCTATTAACTGTATTTTATCAAATATAATAATTTTTAGCCAACGATATCAGGCGTTCGTGGTCATATGCCTTATAATTATATTGCTCTATTTTCTAGATTTTTACGCGACTATCGTAGAATATCGATAGTAAGAGGAAATTATCGAAATATCGAATTAAGGTTAAGCCTATCGATTTATTGATAGTCGCTATCGATAATTTTCCACCTCTACATGACGGCTTGGAGCCGTTCCGTTTGGTTACAATGAGTGTTTGTGCAGTGAAAGAATGCAAAAATAATTACCGAAATAATGCAAAAATAATTACACAAATTTATACTTATTACTCGGGAGGGCTCTGATTGCACACATCGCATATTGCACACATGTATCGCTGATTGGCCAATTTAAAAATAAAATAATCCCATTGGCAAGACAGTGAAAAATTACTAGGCACCAGTTGATATGAGTGGTGTGTACAATCAGAACTGTAGGCAAACGGGATCATCCCCTTATTACTCATCATTCTCGAAAATCATTTCGCTTATCTTAAGCCAGCGGCACACGATGCTTTTTTTCCTGCTGGATTGCTTGCGTGCTACTGTGCTGGCAATCTGACTGGCTGCTATGCTGGAAATTGTATGGCTTGCAGGCCCCGCTGTTGGCTGATCCACTGGATTTTCGTGATAGAACCGGTGCTATTTTTCTTGCTTGATTTCATGCTGGCTTATTGTAGAACCAATCACGACGCCGCTTCATTTGAAGATGGCCGCTGGGAAGCGTGTAAACATGTGTAATAGTCTCAATCGACGATTTTTCATAAAACGAAAGAATCTGGCAGAGAAAGCGTTGCTCTTCCCCGCGAACCAAAATATTTATCGGTAAAGTTCATGACTCCTCAGGGCTCAGGTTAGGAATTTTTATGTACTTGTAATAAATTCCAGTTGCTCAGCCAGTACTAAAACTCGCATCGTCTGAAGCCAAACTAGCAACACAGCCAATAGCACAGCCAGCACTGTTGCCAACACGGCAGCAAGCACGCAAATCCAGCTAGCAATCCAGCAGGAAAAAAAGCATCGTGTGCCGCTGGCTTTAATGAATTGACGCTACCATGGTTTACTTCATTTTTAACCATTTGGATTTGCAGCGTAATGATGACATACTCATGACGTAGGCAAGGTGGGGGTGATCCCGATTGATCACGGTTCGATTGGACACCACCAATCACAGCGACCGGTGCTTAGGAGCTTTGTAGTCTCCAGCGCTGTGAGTGGCTCGTGTCCAATTGAGCCGTGTCCAACTGGGTGCCAATATTCATTGGGTGCATTCAGTACTACAACCGCTCACTAAGCGCTCAGTAAGCTCTTGCATCTGATTGGCATATTCCATTAGATCTAAAAATATAGACCAAACAAATACGAGAGCTCACTGGTTTAGTTTCCACCGAGGGTTTAAACCGGATTAGAATATAAGAACCAACCAACTACAATCGAGTATTCGCCTGTTAGGGTACGGTTCCACTGAGCGCGTCACGCGTCGCGTCGTCGAAGGAGAGAAAGAGAGGGGTTATGTATTTATATAATTTTATCTCTTTCTCTCTTTCATAATGCGACGCGTGACGCGCTCAGTGGAACCGTACCATTACAGTCGCACGACAGGAGAATGCGGGACACCCAGTTGGACACGGCTCAATTGGACACGAGCCACTCACAGCGCTTGAGACTACAAAGCTCCTCAGCACCGGTCGCTGTGATTGGTGGTGTCCAATCGAGCCGTGATCAATCGGGATCACCCCGGAGAATGCTCGACTGTAGTTGGTTGGTTCTTACATTTTGATCCGGTTTAAACCCTCGGTGGAAACTTAGCCACTGAGCGCTCAGTGAGCGGTTATAATACTGAATGCACTCATTGGTTGGTGGGCGTTATCATGCGCAAGAGCATTGGTCGAGCAGACCCCTCTATTTATACCATGATTCTATCCAATCGTCGGAAAACCAATCAAGGGGAAGCCAGAAGAAGAAGATTCTATCTAATTTTATCCTTTCATTCATGATATAAAGACAAGGGTATGCTCGTCCGGTGGTAACCCACTGAGCATCTATCAAAAATAGAGGGGGTAAGCACGTGACTGTCACCAAGTTACGTCACATTCGATTAATTTCGGTTAATTAAGGAGCGGTTCGGGTTCGTGTAATATGGCCGTAAAATACGATCGCGAGCACATATTAGATCTGTTCGCGTTGCTTGTACTTTTGGTACTCGACATCTTCGCTTTCTCTCTTTTTCAAGGCAAAATATGTCTATCTCAATTTAAGTACAAAAATATTTGGGGATTTCATGCAACGAGAACAGACCTATAGTCTTGTACGATATTAACAGTAATAAAATATAACATTATAAAAATATAATAATTTCAATATAATATCATATATAGTACTAATATATTACTTGATACGTTCTATTCTTCAAATAAACATTTCAATTAAAGTACTGCAAAGAGCGCTGTAAGTATACTGATAAATAATACATTTCAATTTACCGCGAAATAATGATGTTTTTTTTTTGTATTTTTTACATTAAAATGTTTAATGTAATTGATTTATTTGGAAAATTTCATATATTTAAATTAATACAATATAAATTTGATAATATAATTTATGTATAATATTAAATATATATACTATATACATTAATTTACATGTGTCATAATTAAAATAATTTAATATAATAATAAGATTAATTTTTTTATGTTTATTTCATTAACATTAATTAATAAAATATTACTGTGATACAATTTTTCCGTCCAAAAACTTCACATATATTTAAACATATACTTTGTATCGCACATCTCAGTGAAGGGGGTGATCCCGATTGATCACGGCTCGATTGGACACCACCAATCACAGCGACCAGGTGCCTAGGAGCTTTGTAGTCTCAAGCGCTGTGAGTGACTCGTGTCCAATTAAGCCGTGTCCAACTGGGTGCCACTCTCAGTAAAGTACTGCATATTAATGTATTACAGAAAATTCAATAAAAGGTTATTTTTCACGCAATGACGACTATAAATGGCAAAATAGTAATTTTTTATAATGTGCATTGGAAAGAAATTATAATAATTTCGAATTTACCGCGTAATAATGACGTAACTTGGTGACAATTCTGATTGGCCATTTGACAGTCACGTGATTTATCGATGCGCAAGAGAATACCCTTGTCTTTAAGGCTGCGGTCCACTTAGCGCTTCAAACGCTACAGAGCGTTTGTAGTACTGATATGAATGACTGGTCCATTTGATGTTTCGGAACGCTCCCAGCAACTCTGATTACGTCATCAATACGTCATCGTTTTTGCTCCCACTTCGCTTCAATTGCCTCGCCTCGGGAGGTGGGTTGGCTGGAGCCTTAAGCGGGGAGCACAGACTCTTGCATATCGCATAACACATGAGGCATAAGAAATTGAACCAACCAGAGTTCTCTATTTCATGGAAGGGTGTCACGTCCGTAATAGCTTGAAAATTTCTTTCCGAACAGACTTAAGTATAGTCCGACAGTAAACACGTGCACCAGAGAAGAACGCACCTGACGCTT
>NW_017299987.1:107973-108360 GCF_001594075.2 Trachymyrmex cornetzi
CCCACCATAGCCTCAGGATAGCGCCGATACCGGAGGCCGGCCGGTGCTCCCTCGAGACGTAACAAGGGAAAGAAACGGAGAATTTCGATTGGTACATATTCTTATGCATTACGTGTTATGCGTTATGCAAGAGTCTGTGCTCCCCGCTTTAAAATATATAAATGGAACGGGCATTGCCTATACTTCCCATGGCTCGCGCTGATGCAAACGTCTGTGCGAGAGAGAAAGGTAGTAAGGGATAAATGCATGCGATAAATGCGCATGCGCAGCATCACGTTTTACACATCTGTGTAATGTACGAATGTGTAAAAACCATCGACATCTAGAATGGACCGCTGATGTCAATGGTGGGGGTAGAAAGACGATTAGAGTGAGAGGCAGGAATAA
>NW_017299987.1:108447-108749 GCF_001594075.2 Trachymyrmex cornetzi
CCTGCCTCTCACTCTAATCGTCTTTCTACCCCCACCATTGCCATCAGCGGTCCATTCTAGATGTCGATGGTAAAAACACTACCAACTGCACAATTTACACATATGACGGTGCTGCGCATGCGCATTGCGAACATTTATCCCTTACTACTTTTCTCTCTCGCACAGATGTGGCTTCACGTTCAGTCAGCGTTGCCAATCGTACGATCTTGATCGTACAAATACGATAATATAGATCTTTGTACGATGTACGATCCAAAGAGTGAGATCGTACGTAAAAGTACGATAATTTGGCAATTTTGATT
>NW_017299987.1:110548-121062 GCF_001594075.2 Trachymyrmex cornetzi
AAAAAAAATGTACGATAATTTTAATCAAAATACGATAATTTTGTATTGTTGGTACGATTTTTAATAATGCGGAGGTTGGCAACGCTGCGTTCAGTGCCCTATGCCCCTTCCATTTATATATGGCTGCGGTCCACTTAGCGCTTCAAACGCTACAGAGCATTTGTAGCACTGATATGACTGGTCCATTTGATGCTTCAGAACGCTCCCAGCAACTCTGATACGTCATCATACGTCATCGTTTTTGCTCCCACTTCGCTTCAACTGCCTCACCTCGGGAGGTGGGTTGGCTGGAGCGTTCACGTAACAATTGTATCATTCGAAATAGTAATGGACCAATCGGTGCGTAGCGTTTGGAGCGTAACGTTCAAAGCATTTGGAAGAAGTAAGCGGACCGCAGCCTATGTTCTAAGGCTGGAGCGTTCACGTAGCAATTGTAGCATTCGAAATAGTAATGGACCAATCGGAGCGTAGCGTTTGGAGCATAACGTTTAGAGCATTTGGAAGAAGCAAGTGGACTGCAGCCTATATCATGCTTTTATTCAATAAATAACAAAGATAGAACGACATTTGTGTCGATTGTCTCCCTGAAGAAAGAAAGTAGCCTAGTAAAACATTATTAGGAACTTCAAGCAACGCGACAGACCTATTGTCATTTTTTACGTAATTTTTACATTAAATGCATACATAATAATTAACCAACAATAAAAATCTTATAGAAGTATAGTTTGTGCAGTTGTAATTAACATAAAAACAATAACGAGGTCGGAAATGACAAAAATATTAACCAATATTCGACATCGACCATCCATCGGTATCGAATCTATTTCTGTCTACGTCCAGAATGTTATCAGATACATGTCATATCCGATGAAACACCTGGAAGAGCGCGGAATCGATTAGTTAAAAATCGCACTCCAATCGCTTTGGAGTATTCGTTGACCAGTATCTTGACTAGAACATTTGGAGTAAGCAAACTGTCATTAACAGTCATTCGAAGTAGCTTGAGCTAAATATCAGTTAGCCAGCAAGGTTTTTGACATTATGGTCCTGATGCCAAGAGAGTCTGCGAAGCTAGTTGCTAGCTTGGCGAAGGATGTATTCATCGAGCAAGCAGGTGTAAAAAAATTGGCATTGGCGATCCTCGATGGTTTAAAGACCGGTAAGATCCGCAAGGGCAATTTTTCGCAAATCAGATTCCACCCCAAGCCCGACGATTCCAGGGCAGCAGACTGGATATTCGTGCTGGACACGTTGAACTTTTCATTTTGGACCGAGACGGGTACGAAAAAGTGGAACGTCAATGGAGAGACCGGCTAATTTGCGTTCTGTGCCGCTGTCAGCCGAGCCATTGATGAAGGGAAACCTATGTGGGATCCCAAGTATTATTCGCAGATAACGCAACAAGATGCAGACATAATTTTTCGAGGTGACAATGAAGTTAAAATTCCACTTATACACGACAGAATTAAGGGCTTGCATGAGGCTGGAAAGGTTCTGTTGCACAAGTATAAAGGTACATTTGTGGAATGTATCAAGTCGTGTAAAGGCTCCGCGGAGAAGCTGCTCCAACTGATTATCAAAGAATTTGAGTCATACCGGGATGAGGCTGATTACGAAGGATATAGGATCAGCATTTACAAGAGGGCTCAGATATTGATCGGCGACATCTGGGCCTGCTTCGAGGGACGCGGGCTTGGCGAATTCCATGATATCGACAGCATCGCAATGTTCGCCGATTACCGTATCCCTCAAGTGCTTGTACATTATGGCACTATGCGCTACAGTGACTCGCTTATGAGCAAGTTGAAATCCGACGAGCCGTTGAAACAAGGCAGCAGGGAAGAGGTTGAAATACGTACTTGCTCAATCGAGGCGGTCGAGCAGGTGCGCAACGAGGTGCGAAGATTGATCGCTGCCAATTCGAAATTGGACCTGAATCCGTCGATGGATGTTAACGCGATCGTGATCGACCATTACCTGTGGGACTATCGGCGAGAGTATGCGCAAGAATTGGAACACATACCATTCCACAAAACAAGAACCATTTACTACTAGTTACTAGAGGATTGCACAGGATGCAAAGATATCGCCTAAATAAAAAAATTAGGAAGTTCCATATATCAAATTCCAAAGAAATCTAATTACGTCTGTTCTTTCAATATTCAGCTATATTTTATTATATTTTGTATTGTATTATGTATAAAATGCAAGAGAAAATGGAATAAAGTTTATTATATGCTCCAAGATAAGTTCTTTCAAACATTATATACGAAAACTAATTAGATAATTATTGATAAAATATTAAGATATCATATATTGCGATGTGATATTGTATAAGAAAGATAAAAATATAAGAAAGAAAAACAATTTACTATGACAATAATATGTTTGATGAAGATATTTATATAAATTATATTTTTCAAATATTGTTACAAGATAAATAAGTTATTTAATTACCAAACAAGTAAATTATTTTATTAAGCTGTCTTCTGTTTTTTTTGTCATAACAAGAATAAAAATTATTAAATTGCAAAATACTGTAATCATCTTATATTTTATTATAATTTTATTATGGAAGTATTTTTAGGACTTAGCAAAAAAATACATTGTTCATGTGTGTGTTTACAGTTTCTTATAACATTATTCGCATAATTGTTATTTTTGAAAAATCAATTTTTTGAAATGATTAATACAGTTTAATTGTATACATTAAGAAATAAAGCTAATAAAAATCTATATGTACATTTTAACATGGTCAAATGGACTGTATCTCTTACATCTGTATGTTACAGATACAAAAACAAAATATAGAAATTTACATTTCTATCATCTAGATATAAGAATTGATGGAATGAGATTATATAGATTATATAAAAAAATACTAATTAAAAATGGTTTAATTCGCAATATGCATCATATACAGATCAGAAATTTCATTCAAATATCAGCAATTATTTCGTACATGTACGGGGCTATTTATTAAGTTTATAATAGATTTCATTAAATTAAACAGAATTTCAGTTTTGTTCTTCTAATTCTAGTTTCACATGTAGATGAAATTAAACCTGAAATACAAAAATAGATGCAATTTTGTAATATGTCGCGTCTACATCACCAAAATGTGCATTACGCAAAAAGTAGATTTTTAAACACATACCTGCACAGAGATTGTGGTAGAGATGAGATTATAGGGCCGTAGCCTTGTGAGTTATCATACAATTCAAATAAAGGTGCAGCGACTAACTTATAATTCTTCGGTACAGCAAAGAGAGCTAAATATAAAAATAACAAGAGAATAAATATATTTATGAGATTAATTGAATGTCGAAACTTTCAATTTGTCGTTATACCTTTCTCTTGCAACTGTACGAGAAATAGTCTCTTGTGTTCTTTCGGTTTTGTAATGTGTGGCGGCACGTACGGATATTGAGGTGGTTCAAAGTTCGGACGCCACCAGTTTCCAATTGTATCTTCTATAACCCATTCTTGCTTCACTCCGTCCTGCCGTCCAAAGGTCTAGAAAGCAATCCCATTTGCTGTTTAACATTGTACTATATTGAGCCTCAAGTAAACTATGATGAAAATAAAATACATTCTTCTTTTGTCAGTCTACTAAGAACATGGTTGCACAATTTTTATTATATTTTGAGACATTTGCGGCGATCACCTAATAGCATCAATTCTAACAATATTCAGGTTTATCGACGATTGACATGTAGCTATAAGTCTCTTTAGAATAAAAAAAAAACTGATATGGATATTCAAGAACATATGTACATTTTCTTTCACCTATGGTATCAATATAGTGTTCATATGAATACCTAATTAAGTAAAATCGTTGTATGTACTAATAGTTTTAGTTAAAGAATATAACAGAGATCATACAAATCTCAAGTTTATTAATTGTCTCGTGATCTGACAATTACGAATGAATTCGTAGGCCTACATATTATGTCCATCAGATAATTTTCTCTTACAATAAAATTCTAAACCCTATTTGGTATATAATCGGTTTTCTGAGCTTATAAATTTAAAAAATTCGCGATATTTATAAACATTCTTCTTGTCACTATTTTACATTCTTGCATTTTATCTTGTCTCTTCTGTATTTCTCTCTGTGCTAACACATACACTATCGAAATAAGAACAATGTTCTTAGCCAACCAGATACAATAACGTGCGATACTTTCAACATCGAAGTGTCCGGGCATGCAGCACGCCAAAAGTACAAAATATTATAAGAATAAAAGAACAAGCCCCTATGTGGAGCTACAGGCCCGGTTACATGAGTTCTACAAACGTTTGCAGGGTTTATACAATAATTATGATGTTTATAGAGACAATGTTACAATCTAACGATATAAAAGTGCCACTCCTAGCCAGCCTGTAAGGCAGCGTAAGGCGTCGTGTTAACTGTTACCTCTGTAAGGAGCCGTTTTAGGCCCTCTACCTCATCTTCTCCTGTATTGAGTTCTCCGCCAGGTCTGGAATAATGAAAAAGAAAATGTACAAAATTCAGCCATTAAAATAAATAATTTTTTAAATACGTAATTTATAAATTCTCGAAACTTACAATTTGAAGAATGTTGTGCCAAGTTGCAGAAGAAGAACGTGTGGAAGTCCATGCTCATGTACCAATAAGACACCTTCTACGCTTCTCCGCATGCCAATCTTGTCGAATTCATCTCTCATGCGCTGAAACCTTGCTGGTACTGATGGATCTTTCTCGAAGAGTGGCTCTTTTGTTCCAAATGTATAGTTTGTCAAAGGATATCTATGATAAATGAGTTGTATTCTTTTGTTAGGCTCCTGTATATGTTTAACTAATCCATCAGTAATTAAATCCAGTTTCTTCAAATACAGCTTGATGCGATATTACAATATTTAATTACAGAAACTACATAAATATGCACAGTATAGCAATTTAAATTTTCTCGCTATTTTCATATTTCAATATTAGCAGTATTTGTTTTTTTTTTTAATTTAAGCAATATGTGTATAGACAGAGTGGTCTTTATTTTCCGATTTTCGAATTTTTTCTGCCTCACTCCCTAAAATAATTCTACAATCCACAAAGAAATAGTTTCTGTAAAATTTTAGCTTGGTCGGGTATCAGCAATCCATGCCTCCGACTCGCTAAACATTTGAGTTTTGTTATACTATGCCATCAGCATTGATTTTTATAGCGTATTTTCCTCAAAAATCGGCCTATAGAGCTTTCATTTTTTTTTTTAATATATGCGTCTTGCTTTTCTACATCATTTGAGACTCCATACGTTTCATTTAGAGCTACTTCGACCAACTCCAATGAACTTCAATCGACGGTTAAGCGAAATGACAAATGCGATTGGTTAATTTTAATGGATTAACCATCAATTAAAGTTAATCGGAGTTGGTCGAAGTGGCCCTTAAACAATTAGATGAAATGTTAACGTTTGAAAAATGAGAAAAGGAAGTATTGCATTGTTTGCTTATTTAAGCTTAGAAAAAATTGATCCATGGGCTAAAAAAGTGTTGGTAGTATGTTTGAGAGCAAAATTAGTTTAAAATATGATAAATTTCATATTTTTATTAATAAAGCGATTTTTTTGTATTTTATATTACATAATAATTAATTATATTATAATCGTAGTTATTAGTCATTGGCACCACCTTGAATAATTTAAAGTTACTAAAAAAAAAATTTGTGAAACTTTAGTTCAATTCAATAAAAGAAAATCGTGTTCGTAGTTGTTTTGAATTTTATGAATCGTTAAATTTAAAAATCATTCATTAAGAAATCCGTTACACTATTGTCATTATTTCATACGTTTTTTTTTGACAAGGTAAGATTCTTTCTTAGGTCTATGTTCAGATTTTCACTCAAGTACCTCCCAGGTTTAAACTTTGTTAAACAGTGAATAAGAATAAAATGATATCTAGATGGCATTGAAGTGAGAATCTAAACACAGCCTTGGGAAAGGATTCCACACGTTTTTTATTCAACAAGGTAAGATCCCTCTAGGAGAGGATTCCCTGGAAGATCTTACATTGTTGAATAAAAAACATGTAGAATTCCTTTTGAGGGTCATTTTCAGATTCCCATCCAAGTGTCATTCAATACTCTGACTCTATAACTTTTAACAACAGTGTCGGTATCGTTATACTGTCGTTGCACATTATAAATCGTAAAAAATTGCGTAACGACAATATGTCGATACCGAACTGTCGTTAGAAGTTACAGAATCGGTAGATATCATTTTATCCTTGTTGTTCGCTGAGTGTTAAACAAGCATAAAATGATATTTGGGAGATCCACTTAAGTGGAAATCTGAACATAATCCTAGGAAGGGATCATATACATGATTGAATTGAACTAAAGTTTCACAGATTTTTTTTTTTTAATGACTGGAATTATTCAAGATAGTACCAATGATTAATAATTACAATTATAGTATAATTATTAATTATTATGTAATATAAAATATAAAAAATCGCTTTATTAATAAAAATATGGAATTCATCATGTTTTAAACTAATTTTGCCTTCAAACATATTACTAATACTTTTTTTAGGCCATGGGTAAATTTTTTTCTAGCTTAAATAAGCAAAAAATGTAACTATTTTTCTCATTTTTCAGACATTAATAATTCACCTAATTGTTTAAATAAAACGTATAAGGTTTCAAACGATACAGAAAAACAAGACACATATACACACACACGCACATACGCACGCGCGCATGCACGCGCACACATTAGAAAAGATATATACAGAGCGTCCCGTAAGTTTTTGCCAACCGCTTTTGTATAGATAGAGCGCACTAAACTGAGTCGAAAAGTCATCTACCATTTTGCTATTTTCGCAATGATTAACGAGATATTAATTATTAAAAATCACTAAATATTGGTTTTTAATAATTTTTTACTCAAATACTATCAACTTTACAGAAAAATTTCTAGAGACAAAAATCATTAATTTTTTTCTCATAGAACTCTAAGAATTTTTTCAGAATTTTTTATTAACTCTCTTTTAGTACTACGTTTTCTTATTTTTACCAACATGAGAAAATACGATATTAAAAATTCTGAAAAAAATTCTGAAAAAATTCTCAGAACTTTATGAGAAGAAAACAAACAATTATTGTCTCTCGCTATTTTTCTGTAAAGTTTTGATAGTATTTGAGTAAAAAATTATTCAAAACCAATATTTAGCGACTTTTAGTAATTAATATCTCGTTAACCATTGTGAAAATTGCAAAATGGTACAGAACCTTTCGACTCAATTTATTCCACTCTATATACACAAAAGCGGTTGGCAAAAACTCACGGGACACCCTGTATATATATAAAAAAATATATATATATATGTGTGTATAAAAGAAGTCCTATAGACCGATTTTTGTAGAAAATACGCTATAAAAACTAATACTGATAGTATAGTATAACAGAATTCAAACGTTTAACGAGCCGGGGACACGGGTTCGATATCCGATTGAGCTAAAATTTTACAGAAATTATATTTTTTTATTAATTTATTTTTAATTATTTTTTTTTATGGATTGATAACATTTTAGGGGATGGATGGAAAGAATTCGAAAAATCGATAAATAAGGATCACCCTTATAGACAGATGTACAGATATTTAAATTATAAAGTATTGTTTTATTATCAAAGAGCCTTTATTATTATTAAATATCACTTTGTTAATGAGAATACATTGCATCAAGTACATAAAATTTTGTAATAAAAGAGACTAATCTTTTCATTTAGAATTTCAATAGAATAAAATTTCTAATCAGTATATTATTTTTTTTACACGTTTGTTTTTTAAATTTGCAAAACTTATGCAGTTTAAGTATAATTATAAATATAGAAAACCAAATACTGGTAATGCAATGTAATATACATATAATATTACATTCCATATATAATGATAGTTTATATTTGTCACAAAATATCGCTTTCTATTCAGTTTTTACATACGCATGTATAAAACATTAATATCTCAACACATCGATAATTAAAGCTCTTCTACATTCACATTAAACACCTGTGTGTTATAATCAAATTAAATATAAATAACAGGCAAACATAATTTTGTTATTTGTGACATTACAATTGTATTTGCACAAATAAGTATTTTAACAAGTACTCGATAAATAATACAAATATTTCATTATAATCTTCGAATTCTATTATCATTTGCCATGCTTATAATATATTACATATATCGTGATTGTTTTATAAAATAATTTAAATATGTCTCTTTAAATAAATTTTTCATCTCAATAAATATAACTTGATATATCAGTTACACAACATAATCATATTGTAATAATAAGTAAAACTTGTTCAAAGAAGATAATATTGAGAACTTTCAATAAACAATAAAAAAAGATAAGCTATAAATATTTGATAAATACATGCAAAAGTCTGCATGATGTCGACATATACATTGACATATAAATATACTCTGTAACATTTTGATTTATAACACAAAATGTTGCAAATATAACGTTAGAGATGCACATATATAATAAGAAGCACAAATAGTAATCTATATATGATGTAACGTTACATAGATCATGTGTGCAATTGCATTTGTTTTAAGAAGATTTGTATTGCCTTCTTATAACAAACTAATCAGAATAATCGCAATATTTGTATCATATTAGGTACTATCTTAAAATGTAATATAACGAGGTGTATATATATATATATATAATTGTGAACTACTTCGTACACTGCAGTACATATGTATACATATAATACATATAGATATAGCATATCTTACATAAAATGGAAGAGTGAAATCATGAATAAAACATATACAGGGCTTCCCTGGCGATCATACAAACTTAGAAAATAATACAGCCTTGTCAGAATCGTTCGAGATCTGCGGAGTGTGAAATCTTAAGATACAATATGCACTTTAACAATTAAAACGAAAAGAAAAGGGACACAATGGGTTGCCTCTTTACACATAAGAATCAATAACCGATTCCTTGCATTACGAATGCAAAGAATAACTGAAAGTAATTAGACTTAGTTTATGATATTATAAAAAGGAAACAATGCTCAGCGCTGCGCGCAAAATTGAATGACGGCAAAATCTCGCGTGATAGTTCGTATGCGACGCTATATTATCTAGATTGGAGAATCTTAAGCAAATGGTATAGTCATAAATTGTACAATCTGTCGTGTACAAGTCACAGTAGCTTTCCACTGTTAACAATGCATAGCGCTTGGTGTGAAAAACAGATACAAGTTGCTTAAAATTCCAAAATCTGAAGATAAAGGGACAAACGGCCGATCGTTCACCGCGACAGGAGACAAAGAGATAGTTCCTTTCTTTTATTTTTTTCTCTTTTAGGAAGACATGATATTGTTAGCGCGTCTGCCGAGATCGGTCGTGGTCGTAGTCGATTCTACAGAAGAGAGGCGGTCAAACACAATTAATTCTAAATAGATCTCGCGCGTCACATCGCGCCACTTACAAATTAACGGTCCTGTTGATGGTAACCGACTGATTCTGCACCACCTTCCCCTCGAACGAACTGTTGCTCGCTCTACGTGGCCAGCCGCTGCCCTTAACTTGGCTCGTCGCCATCGCCATTTTCAACCCTTCAAGTGGAAACCTCCCGGATGTTTTTTAGTAATTCGTAGCTATAAACTGTTCTAATACTAAACTGAACGATCGTACTGATCGCGAGAACCAGACAATACCGCAACGCAATAGAATATGGAGTATGGATGGACGCCGATAACTGATATGTATCACGCGACCACCATAGACATAGTATATCTCTAGACTGCGCATTCGAGGAATGATCAATGCGGGTAGCTCTCATTTAAGCCTATTCTACAATAGTCGTGAGCAGTGGTTGTAAGTGGTGGGTGCTTTCCAACAAGGGCTGCGTTCAGTAGACTCAACAGTTTTGCAACCGTTTTATGATTCTTCGCTCAGATTGGACTATACCTTTAAAACTAAAAGTATAAACCAATCAGCGCGACGAATCATAAAACGGTTGCAAAACTGCTGAGTCTGCTGAACGCAGCCATTCAGTACTACAACCGCTCGCTAAGCGCTCAGTGGGCTCTTACATCTGATTGGCATATTCCGTTAGATCTAAAAATATAGACCAAACAGATACGAGAACTCACTAAGCGCTCAGTGAGCGGTTGCAGTACTGAATGCACCCACTGGTCTAATTTACATCGTGCAATTGATACGCGTACTAACCAGTAACTTTCTATTGAATTATCTTAATTTTAGCGTTATATGTAAACATGATATGTTTATTTAATTAATTATTTCGATGCATATTTTATTAATTTAATACATTATTCTTCAAGTACATTGCTGAAATTGAAATAATTTAATAGAAAATTACTAGTTAATACGAGTATTAAGTGCTCGGTGTAAAAGGGATCACTATGGCCGGTATTCATAAGCTGTGTTCCAAAATTGTTTGTCAGCGCTGGCAGTACTGCCAACACCGTTCCAAAAATCATCGTAGCACGCTGTGGCAG
>NW_017299987.1:121691-121984 GCF_001594075.2 Trachymyrmex cornetzi
CTTCCTCATTACTATTACGATCTTTGTGCTTCGAGCAAATTGGTTTCCATTTATTTGTACCTTCGGTATTCTTGGTTGACGTTCGCAATAATTATATATAATTTCCGCTAATTCTGAATCTGAATCACTAGACTCTTCATCACTAGAATCAAGTGCTAAGGGCCTACGCACAATACAGGAATAAGAATTAGATATTAAGATTTCACCTATCAGAAACCGTGTATTCCGATGTAATCAGTTTCTGATAGGTCAAAATCTTAATATCTAATTCCTATTCCTCTATTGTGCTCAGG
>NW_017299987.1:122199-123036 GCF_001594075.2 Trachymyrmex cornetzi
GGCCGGTATTCATAGTCGATTCTTATTTCAAGACCGTCTTAAGGCGATGCTAAAGCTCCCTGTTTTACCACATTCCTATTCGGTGAAAAATCTCTGTATTGGATGTACGGATTGCAAAAGTATTATTACTTAAATTATAGTACGCATCAACAGGACCTCAGCTGCACTGGATTTTATGAGAAAATCGAAAAAAAAATTAAAAATTCACTTACTTTTGGCTCGTACAGCTGTTACCTCAGATATGTATTTGCTTGATATAAGAGTTTTAGAGTCCATATCTTGAAAATAAGCGTGCAGTTGAGGTCACATTATTGAAACGAACGATACTGAGTTTGTAGAACTAAGATTGAAAGTCTAGAAAAGCAATATTTCCACCGAATAGAAAATACGTGTATACTGATGCTTTGCGAAGACTGGGACTGTCAACAGAGCCGAAATTCCGCGTAGCAGTAGTTGCGCGGTGTTGCGATAGATGGCGCTGGCATATGTTAGATAAGAACAGACGTATGCGTTTGAGTAAGACAGAATGATATATATTATATAATATAATGTAAAAACTAAATCAAAGATGTCACCACTATTATCGAATTTGGAATTAAAAGAGTCTGTACTATCGACCTTGATTGAGTTGGGTAATCGGTTTAGCATCCCCTTAAGGGGATGCTGGAGCGTCCTGTTTTACCAATTAATTTTTGAAGACTCTTTTTTCTTAATTGTGTTTATGGATTGAAAAGTCCTTCTCCACAATTAAAGTATCGATAACAACACAGGCTGCCAGCTACAATTTAATACAAAAAATGAAAGAAAACTTAAAACTTACAGTTTTGTTATCGGCTT
>NW_017299987.1:123105-123621 GCF_001594075.2 Trachymyrmex cornetzi
GTAGCTAGCAGCCTACAGAAAACCTCGAAGAACAATACTATGCCTGTACAAATGAGCTGGGAGCTTTAGTATAAGAGGAAAGAGTCGCCAAAAATTTCATTCGTATGCTACAAATAAAACTGACGTGGAGCCATGACACCGAGCACTATTTTAGTTCCTTGATATTGCGACAGTGGCGCTGTCATAAAATGTGTCTTGCTGGATCACAGAAACGATCAGAATTATCGACCTATTCAGGCCCGTAACAAGTTTCTTACGTGCCTTGGACAAAATATTTTCTCCTGAGAGAAAAAATAACAATAAAACAAATATATTAGTTATTTTAATTTTGTACAAATAATTTCTTCATAAACGAGAAACATACCATATTATTTACATATATGAATACAAATAAAGATTATTATTTTAATTGCACTGTTCTGTCTTTTACATACATTTTATTTAGTAAATTATATTGATGCATATATATATATATAATATATATGTATGCATATGTATAATATATATATATATATA
>NW_017299988.1:0-3961 GCF_001594075.2 Trachymyrmex cornetzi
AAACACCGCGATAGCGCCGGGCCTTCCTTCGCCTACGGTTCCCCCGCGCCTTCCCCCCGCGCCCCGCACTCCCCTCAGAGGAGTTAGAATCCGGCTTAGAATCCGCCTAGTATATCTACTATCCAATACGTTCTCTCACGTGCAAAGATGTATTCGTGGCGCGTCAAATGTCTGGTGTCGATTCAGCGGGGAATTAGATGCATCGACCAGCAACTTGAACTTCATTTGAATCAAATTAAAGAATGTTTAGAAACGAGTATGATTCCGCTTGGGCAACTTGTTGATTTTTACCTCGATCGGGCTATGCTTTTCAAGGCGATAGCTAATAGAATATGACTTCCAGTAGCATTCGTACGTGGAGAATACGGTGTCTCGTAGATACAAATACCCATATCTCAAGTAATATACGTATTACTTGCGTTAAAGTGGTATTTTTTAAATATATTACATTATTTTTGTGACTCAATGCGTATCTTGCAGATGAAAGATTCAAATAAAGGAAAATTATTTGATGCTTGTTTGTATGAAAATAGTGAAGATTATGAAAAAAGGATTACGACCGAATTATTAGACAAGACAAATGCCTTTACATATCAGAACAGACACGACAGAATAAAAATTTCTGTTTCTCGAAATTATCAATCGACGATTTACACAACCAAGCTTATAAAACCGAATTTTATCGTTGATTTGATGGACCCACCGGGGATTTTATCCCAATTGGAAGTCCTTGTTCAAAATTATATATACCATACTATTAAAACAGTAACTTATAACATATTGCTATTGGAAACTGATTTATTATTATAAGGATTATAATATGGCAACAATTTTTTAATAAAATAATATTTTGATTTTAATCAATATTATAATATTTTTTTAGAAAAAAGTCACAAAAAGTTATTACAGAATTCTTGTCTTATATACATATAATTGTATATAACATATGTTAATTTTTTATAACTATAGATAATTTTATACAATTTTACATTTTTAATATTTTATACTTATATATAATTATATAAGAAATATTTTTTCCCGGGTTATGCGTATAACTTCAATATATAAAATATTTTACTAAAGTTATCACCGTCAACACAAATCGACACGTGTCGTTAAAAGCCATGTGAATAAAAAGCATCCATTAAATGCATTTGTACATAGTATAAAGACATAATGTTGTAAGTATAGTTAGGTATATAATTGTTTATTCTTCATAACACTTTAATAAATATTCCGCAATAATAAATGCAATCTAATCTAGATTATCTGTGTGCACATTCTGTTGCTCAACGCTTGCTAGTTGAACATATATATACATACGTTATACGACATTATATATTTAAATAATTATAGCGTTATATATTTAAGTAATTATAGCATTTACTTATTAAATAATGCATATCATAATATTTTTTAGCATTTGCTTATCTTTTTCAAGCGTCAATTATTTTTTATTTATTAGCAATAGCTCTGCATATTTTATTAACGTCGTTAAATAATAAAACGTGAGCCATAAAGTAGGATATATACCTACAAAAATTAATTCAAAGTGTAATATCATAAGAATTGCCTTACGTCTTCTACAGGAGATAGTAAAGAGCATTAGATTTTATGAAAAAAGTCAATATCATGCTCAATTGAAATTAAATCCAAAAAGGATATATAAAGCATTTGGTGAACTTATCCGTAATTACTACATGGAGTCTAATTGTGGACAATTGTCATTACTTCATTTAATTAAAATTAAAACATATGAAAACGTATCGAATCGAAATAAAATCATCCATAATGTAATATTTATGATCGATCATAACTATTAAATATTTCATTAAATGTTTGATATCGTTCTAGATAAAAATATAAATTTTTTTTCCAAGGTGATCCGTAACTAGTGGCCTTAATCTACGCATCTATAAATAAAAATTCCAAGAAAAGAAAGGCAATCTAATCTAGATTATCTGCATGTCTATTCTGTTGTTCAATACTTGTTGAACGGCACTTTCATACGTTATATCTCTCAGTGTACATATCTTACAGTGCAGTTCTCACAAAGTTCCTAGAGAAACTGTGGAATCTATTTCTTAAAATCTTATAAAAAGTATTAAAACGTGTTTGTACAGGGTGTTGCACCAACATACAGGTCAGTATGACGGGTTGCCCATTCGTGCAGGCGCGCGAGATCGTTCACAATTGCGTAGACTTCGGCGGCGCAATCATAGCACACCCCTTTTTCCAATAAAATTCGTAGCATATCAAATTGTGATGCAATTATGACGTACTTCCGTAGGAATAGGTTAAAACAGAAGCCGAAGCGACAAGATATAGGTTATAAAAACGAATTTTATCGTGAAAACGAAGCATGTTTTCCTTCTTGTAAGAAAAATTTGATCATAGTCGAATGTAATCAATGTGTAATATAATTTGATTGTTTGTATCATTGTAAATTTAAATAACGGCAATTATCGTTAAATCTTATAATATTTATTTGGAAGAATAATAATTCATTATTAAATTGATTATTTAATAAACTGTTATTAATAAGTATTATGCAATTCTTCATATAAATGACTGCATATTATATTTATATTTTATAAAACTCCAAGAAGATTATTACTAAAAAATGTTGTATACATTGAATATGCAAATTGATAAGTTTTATAAGATGTAATTTAACATTACGTTTAATGAACATTTTTCATTAATAAGTCTTTTGTAGATTTACATGTGTTATTGTAGCATTATTTATATAAATCTGCTTATCATCATATATTAAATTGACTATTAATTAATAATAAAGTGTTAACATTCCAAAATAAATTAGGTAGAAGATCCGCCTATAACCATTTTTATCGTTATTTATATTTGTGATATTTACTGTAACAATCTAGATTTACTGTAGTATCATTATAAATTTTTCTACTTAAGTGCCATTTTAATATCGACAAAACGTAAAAATAATTCAAACAATCAAATTATATTACACAATGATTACATTCGACTATGACCAAATTTTTTTTACAAGAAGGAGAACATACTTCGTTTTCACGATAAAATTCGTTTTTATAACCTATATCTTGTCACTTCGGCTTCTGTTTTAACCTATTCCTACGGAAGTTCGTCATAATTGCATCACAATTTGATATGCTACGAACTTTATTCGAAAAAAGGGTGTGCTATGATTGTGCCGCCGAAGTCTACGCAATTGTGAACGATCTTGCGCGCCTGCACGAATGGGCAACCCGTCATACTGACCTGTATGTTGGTGCAACACCCTGTACATTAAAATTTGTTGTTTTAGCTCGTAGCCCTTCTTAACACAATTACCTTTGTAAAATTTGTATAAAATTTTCAGATTTGACGGATATCCGTTTCGGTTTGTATAGCTCCGTAAAAATCAGTCATATCGAAATATTTCAATTACCGATTTCGAAAATAGAGATTTCAAGCTTTAAAATGCTTTTTTAAAAATCTCTTTATGACGATTTTTGACGAAGTTCCTCTATCTTAAAGTTTGTCTACTTCTGAACAAATGATTAAAAGATCATTTAAAATCTGTATTAAAAACGATCAAAATTAAAATTCACGGCTCTCCATGAAAAATGATCGCGAAACAATATTTGGTAAAGCGTCTTAAAGCTTAAGATATAATTTTCGAATGCTTCGAATCATATTTCTCTGCAAAAATTTTATTACGAACGACGCTAATATAAATTAAACCTTGTAGAATTGAAGAATAAACTTTGACGTGCACGGACAAAACAAATTTTTTCTGCAAGTTTTTTTAATTGTACCGTACAGAGCTTAAAATATTTTCTATTTAAAATTATTTCTTAATTATTACGCTACAATTTGTTTTACTAAAGTGTAACGATTTGAAGTGAATAATGAATTTTCAGATCTTTCTCTAAAACTTGTATCTATTGTTGCCGCCGGTATTTGGAGACACTGGTAATGTCTC
>NW_017299988.1:4192-5276 GCF_001594075.2 Trachymyrmex cornetzi
TAATTCCAAATATAATATTTCAACAAGATGGCCATCCTGCTCATTCATCTCTTTTGGCTCGAACCATATTAAATCAAAGATTTCCTAACAGATGGATAGGTATTCATAGCACTCTGCAAGAATGGCCACCACGTTCACCTGACCTAACGCCTATGGACTTTTTTGTGTGGGGCTACATACGTGATCAAGTTTATGATTCACTGCCACGCAACAGAAATGACTTAATACAAAAGATACAAACAGCAAGTGAAAAAATAACACCTATAATGTTATCGAAGGTGCGAGAAAACTTAATGCGGAGAATTGCCTTATGTGCAGAAGAAAATGGAGGACATTTTGAACATGTTCTGTAAAAGAAAATATAATATGTTACATTTTACATACATATAAGATATAAATATGTTATATATACTATATATTTAATGTATAGTGTATATATTTTATATACAACATAAATTTAATAAATATATTATATGTTATATATTTTATTAATGTATTATATGAATAAAATTATGGACGCTATAGAAATAAAGTTACCGACTCGAGTCTCATTACGTTTTATATAATATTTATATTACTTATAAATATACAATACTGACGTATATTTATTTAATCTTGCCCCTTTCGCCAAACTTGTCAATTCATTCATTTGTAGTACGAAACATTCTACTTTAATAGGCAACAATAGTATAATATATAAAATACATAGAATATATTATATAAATATAATAAATATTATAACGTTTCGTAAGCGTTGCAGTTTCGTTCACTTCATGCTCCGAAGTCGACATTCTAAAAATGGATATAGAGAGACATGGAGATAACCGACAATAATAGATTCTATATAGAAAGTACCCGTGGAAGTCTCAAAAGTACTATTGTTGCCTATTGATGTAGAATTTAGTAACAATGTTTTGTTACTAAATTCTACTTCAATAGGCAACAAATGAATGAATTGAGAAGTTTGGCGAAAGGGACAAGATTAAATAAATACGTCAGTATTATAAATACGTCAATATATTTATAAGTAATATAAATATTATATTAAATATAATGAGATTCGAGTCGGTAACTTTATTTCTAT
>NW_017299988.1:6990-11372 GCF_001594075.2 Trachymyrmex cornetzi
GTGCCGCCGAAGTCTACGCAATTGTGAACGATCTCGCGCGCCTGCACGAATGGGCAACCCGTCATACTGACCTGTATGTTGGTGCAACACCCTGTACATCGAGCAGCAAAAACTAATTCAGTTAAAATGCTATCCGACTCGGAAACTATGACCCTAGAAAGAGCGCTGGCACCATTAATGACCATTGGCGCGTTCTGCAATTTGGCCATGTTCGAATATCCTCTTGGACAATCTAGGACGTATATCACTTGCCTGTATGGTTTAGCCAAATGGAGCCTTCTTCTGTACTTCTATTACTATCCATTTTACATAGATAGTTTCAGAATTAAAAGAATATACATCTTTGATATCATATCGTTGATCACCATTATATTAATTCCCATCAACATCTGCCATTTTAAGGTAAAAATTTAAAATGTACTCCCGATTACTATGGTATATAATAATACTTGATATTTTAATATTACTTGTCTTTCGTTTAGTAGCATTTTTAATTGATGGCATTAAAGAAGCTTTAAATTCACAATTACAGGCAAATACAAATTTATGAAAAGTTTTTATAAAAGGCTTTCGTTACCTTCAACTATGACCTACTTTTAGTCAAACTCAAGCTATGCAGTCTATCCCATTCGGCTCTCTCGCTAATCTACTCGTTCCTTACAATTCGCACCCAGCAAGCCCTCATGTATAATCCTTTTCCTCTTTTCTCCTCTCCTCGTGAAATGTCCTCTGGAGTACCCCAGAGTTCCATACTCGGACTTTTACTTTTAATATCTTTGTCTCTGATTTGTCTAATGTTTCTCTGTCCTCCAATCTCTTCATTTATGCTAACGACGTAATTCTTCTCAAATCCTTTCATCAATTCGATGCATTAACAGACTGTTCCGCTTTAAAAAAAATCTAAAATCTATTGCCGAATGAACAATTCAAGTAGTGAAATATACAAACAAATATCTAAAAAAAAGCTTGAAAGAATCTATCAATAATAATAAAAATAAGCAAGCCCATCAAAGCCAACATCAGTTGTTCGGATACACAATTTATTTTCGTGTTAATTTATAATCATATCAAAAATTAATTCATATACATTTCGACCCCTATTTTTGGGTCCTTATCAATATAAATCTAAATCCGCTTACATACTATACGCAAATTCGAAGATGCGATAATTTTTGATATGATTATAAATTAACACGAAAATAAATTGTGCATCCGAACAATTGATGTTGGCTTTGATGGGCTTGCTTATTTTTATTAATATTGAAATATACACAAAATTATAGACTTCTTTAATTAATACCATAAAATATAACAGCAAACTTTAACTGGGTGTTAGGAGTCTCTGAGCTGGATGCTATCTTGCGCAAAAATTAATTGTGAATAACTAATTAGATTTGTACGTTTCGGCTCACGTTTTGAACCATCCTCAGTAATAACAATTACCGCTAATCGCGCTAAATAGCGCGCAGACTCCTAACTAGTTGAATTTCGCTTTTATAATCTATTGCCGAATGGTCTCTACTAATAATTCGCTGCATCTGAATCCTTATAAATCATCCTTGCTTATTGTCGGTTCCTCAACATTATTATCTCGTATTCAATCTTTCCATATTTCTCTTAACTCTGTTCCAATTCCTCGCTCCTCCTCTATTGAAATTCTTGGTGTCCTTGTTGAATCTTCGTATTCGATTCACACGTGGCCATCAAGTGTCAGGCTGCATACACCTGTCTACATCTTCTTTATCCCCTTCCCTTCACCACATCCTTTCCTGCTCTCAAAAACTCCTCACTTCTCAATTATGAGTTATTTCGTTATTTGATTACGTCGATGTCGTCTACGTTCTGGCTCTTAATCAACAACTCCTGAATCGTGTGCAGCGTATCCAAAATTCTTGCCTCAGCTTCTCTTGTTGTGTCAGTAAATACGACCATATCTCCGTATTACCAGAGATCTGGCTGGCTTAAAACATTTTTTTCTTCACCTATGCTGTCTCGTTTTTTATCTCCTTCGTTCCTATACTCCCTTATATTTGCGACGCATCCTTCAATTGAACTCTGAGCTTCATTTTACTTTTAACCCTCTTGTCACCAGGTACCAATATTACTTATCCTTCCCATTCATTGTTCCACTAAGTTCCGTGCTGCTTTCTCCTACACCTCAATCAAATGTTGTAATTCTCTTACTGTATCAATAAAAACCATTCCCTCTTTGTCCTGTTTTCCTTCTGCTGCCTCACGTTTTATCGCGTCACTCACATTATTTAAACAAGACTGATGTAACTGGTAAATGTAGGTGCTTGCGTGTGTGTGTGTTTGTGTGCGTGCGTATGCATATGATTTTAACTATTGTTTCATCACTCAGAATTGTTGCCTTAGTTGCGGTTTTTTGTTGCTGGTAGGCTTTGTAACAGCAGTTTTGCTGACGTCTAACCATTTGCAAGCTACTATAGTCTATTGTATCATATTTTTTATTTATGTTTATTATTCTTTTAACATGTAGTCTTTTCCATAGCGATTTGCAATAAACTAAATTAAAAAAAAGTTTCTTTTAACAGATCAATTTTAATACTTAATTTATTACAATGCAACTCTTTATCACATTCCGTATAAACATTGCAATAACAATTTTTACTCAAATATAAAATTACAATAATTTTGTTCGTGTCGCATAATCGATCAACATGATTTTTTTAAAGGAATTGAAAATATGTTTACGTGAACTTGCTATAGTAGACCATACGTTGGAAGCTTTCGGAACGCCAAAGGAATATCAAAGGCTACGTAATTGGATAATTCGAATTATTATCGGATTGATTGTATACGTTTGTTATCTTGTAACATATAATGCGTTTTGGTATTCTTTTGGTTACGACACAATATCTTGGGGCGAGATTTTAGATATATTTCTACTGTGTTACCCGTACAATGCCGTTGCCTTAAGTGCTCTGATTTCTGCAGCTATTCTTGGGTTAGTATTATAGATATGTGCACATTTAATTTGTAAGTTATTTTTATTGATATTGTGCGTCCAAATGTTTACAGAGTGAAACACTTAAAGACCTTCTGGTACATACAATATAAAGAAAGAGAGCCATCTCCGTCAATGACCTTGACTTTGACAACATATGTATGTTGTCTGTATTGCTGTACAAAACATATATACAATACTTATTTTGAGTATTAAAAATATGCTAAACAATAATTATTTAAATTAAATAAATAATCACTACTTTTTATTATTAAATATTTATAAGATTTGAATATTTTTAAAAAATGCTGTGGCGGAAATAATGTTGAGTAAAGTAATCGAATAAACATATATGGTTAGAATTTTCCTGTCCGATGAAACTGACCTTGACATATATCGTCATAAAAAATGACGGTAAAATTGTATCATAAAAAATAAGAGTAAAATCATCTTAAAAAAGTAATTACAAAACTAACGGTAAAAGTAACTTTCATCCCTGGCTGTAAGGAAGAGCTGCGCCGCATGTCAACAAGTAGTTATATTACGATTGAATTGACGCTACGCAGTTTGAAAAAATAATTCGAATTTTTTCATTTTTTTAATTTTTATTTGACAAAAAAATAAAAAAAATTAACGTAGACTATTAATTCTAGTTTGTGAGATAATGATGTTCTCTGACTATAACCGTAAAAGTAGAAGTCAGTCGGACTAATAGTCTTTTTGGAATCGTGATTACCATATTCGAAGCATGGTTTCGGGAAAAACGCGAATAAAGTTCTGAAACATTTTAGTACAAGTAACGCTCCGTTTTCCGTTAGGAGCGAAAGTGACACTCAGAAGGGAACGAAACTCTGCTCTATTAGATAAAAACGTTCTACAATGGTTTCGAAAGGTTGAATATAAATAATGGCGAGGGCCGGTAATAACAGTAATTGATTGGGGCGCGCTATTTGAATCGATCGAGTGGCCCCAAACATTACGTCATTTTATCTCGTATATTTTGGAAAATTTCGGTTTCTCCCAAAAAACGTTTTTGCGACATATTCTTAAAACTAAGTTTTCAAAGAAAGCAAACAAAAATCGATTTTTTTAATTTACCCTTAAAACTAAAATCTTAGTTAAAACGCATTTGTTTAATGTTTTTAACAATTGCTTAGCAATTTCATGTAACATTTCCCTGCTTATCACTGATTGCCAAATTGTTATTTTCTGTATGGCGCGTAGTATTCAGATGGCTTTCTTTTTCGTTATCTAAAAATTATAAGTTTTGGACAAAACACATTTAAAAATTCTGCGGCTCATATATGTATAAATAATATATTGAAATATAAAAAGTAAATAATTAAATTCTAATTTAGTCCGACTTCTGATTATTTATTAACGCAATTAGCGTTAATATGCTTATACATAATGT
>NW_017299988.1:11599-17426 GCF_001594075.2 Trachymyrmex cornetzi
TTTATCCACGCTTTTTAAAATGGAAATATATGATTTTTACGTAATATGATTTTTCTATAATCATTCTGTAAAAGTATTAAGTTAGATATATGAAGAACCAATAATTTATGAGATAGTATATATATACATTTCTCTGGCACATATAATTGACATGACACATTAAATATGTCGAAAGCACTAATTTTTTGATAATCGTAATATCCTAATACTTTTATGAATAGAATAATGAGATAAATCAGGTGTAAAGCTAACATATACTTGTTTGTTTAACAGAATTATTCATTGTATCTAAGTATTTTTTTGGTATAACTTTAAAAAATTAGCGACTTCTTTCACCAATTTCAATAATCTTGACATATATTTTCAAATAAAATTGATGATATTAACATATATACTTCATTTTTTTCAAAGTGGAGTAAAACAGATAAATTTTCTGCTTTAAAACACAAATTCTTTCCTTTGATACACATATTCTTGGATCTTTTAAGAAGAAAGTGAATTTTAAACTCAGAAAAAAATGAATGTCTGAAAACGAATTCACACAAAAATGAATTCACACAACATGAATTCACAAAAATGAATTCACACAACTTTCAGATATTGTTGTAAACAGGGATTGGAAACAGAATGCAATGGGTTTAGTAAAGAGAGAACAGAGTTTGCTGATACTGAATATAAATTTATATAAGAGACTTCTTGTGCAATTACATGCGGTTGAGGGTGTTAAGATAGGAAGAAGAACTCGAACACAAGCGAGAGTACGAATCTCAACTATCGATAATCGATACATACATGTAAATCGAATTTACTATTTTTAACAGATATACATATTTTACTTGAAATGAAAATATTAAACATACTTCCAAATTTTCTTTGCAGCGACTGTGCGTCTAATATATCCTTAAATTGTACGGTAACATCTTTTAGATGCCTGGATATTCTTCTAAAAAAAAACGATGTAACAGAATATGTTCAAAAAGTATTAAAAATATTATGTCATCTTTGAAATCGTTCCACTTTTATCTGAAATACACTTTTTCGTATTGTGTTAAGATACTTTTATGCAACAGTTGATATGAGACACCTTATATATGTATATACATTATAAGAATAATTAATTTCAATTAGGGGAAATAATCATACGTTGTGAACCGCATGTAATAAAACACTACAGTTTATATCGAATTCTACGTTAAAAATATAATTTCCTTAGTATACTTCTCGTGTATGTCTTTCGGTTTGATTAATTATAACAATTACAATTTATTTACAGGCACGTCCACCTACAATTATGCCTTATATCACGCAAACTAAACAAAGTATTGAAAGTACAAATGTCAATACAAATGGTATGGTACTTTTATAAAGCTTTAGCTGTCTGTCAAATGATGTATGATATGATTAAATATCGGTATATATGGGAATTTATTTATGCTTTTATCTATTTATGTACATTGTTTGATTTCGTTTTGAGTACCATTCTATTTCTCACATTACACTGCATATGTCAAACTGTTTATAATGAGGTATATATTATAATAAAACAAATGAATTAATAACTAGTTATTACTAGAATAATAAGCACAAGCAACAATAAAATTACACATGTCAAAGTTTTATTTGAAATATTATTCATTGAATGCAAAATTTTCAGATTTACTACAAACTTTCGTTTTATGTTGATATAATTTCAGATAAATGAGACAGTAGCAATTCTTCACAAATTGTCTAGTTATAATCTCGACGAGGATTTACGTAAACAGGTAAATAATTACAATAAAATTTAATTTTAGAATTTTAATTTCTTATACGTAATTTTACTAGACTAAAAATCTGGATATCAACATATATGTCATTGAATGAGTGTGTACAAAATTGGGATATTACATAACAATTGTGTTATTCTTTTATATATTTTAGAATACTTGTACGCGCACATTCTAACGCCACACGTAAGGATAAGCTAGAAAAAGTTTCAAAAATTTTTTATTTTATATAACAAAAACGAGTTTTAAAAGTTATTTCATATTATCAATATTCAAGTATCATACCTCATCGTACTGTCAATATTCTACTATCATACAATCTGTATCCTACTATCACACTACAAACAGTTCCGACCATCTTTGTGCGCGGACCCTCAGACACTGAACTCTATACTGGAATGGGCATCTCCGCTGTGATGCATAGAAAATCATGGCCGCGATTGATCAGTCGCCATCTTGGCTCGATCAGATGCCTGAGCAAATCAGAAGCGTTCGCGCGCGCATTGGAAGGGATAGTACTATCCCTTCCACCATGGTTGCGATCAATGTATTGATCGATGTATGGAAGTCTATATCCTACAGTCTATTCATGTTACCTTGGATCTACAATGGGTGCTTTCCAATTGATGACACAAGTCGACACAAGTCAGCACAAGCGTTGTTCTATCCTTGTTGACATTCTGAGAGTGACAAAGATAGAACAACACTTGTGTCGACTTGTGTCATCAATTGGAAACCACCCAATAGGTATTTTAAACCTTAGGGCGCTATTACATTTGTACGTTTTTGTTATAGAACAAATATGTACAGAACAGAGGTCTCTCTATCCCATAGCCAATCAACAGACTTGGAAAATTGGTTGTACTACAAAAACATAAATAAAATATCACCCCTAAGCCATAAGAAATTGATCAATTATGGTCAAATCTGAGAAGAATGAGCGACTATGATTCGTCCATTTCTTATGGCTTAAGGATTAAAATTCTATTGTAGATCCGGGGGTAATCCTATTGTTATTTTATATAACTTACCGAAAAGACTGAAGGACACGCTGAAGGTTTTAATATATGGCTGCTTACTGTAGGAATGTAATCACTTTTAAGGAAATGGTTTGAACACAAAACAGATCGTGTATTCTTTTTTAATCTTCCATGTTCACAGTTATGTGTTTCTAAATACGTGTGAATTTGATCAATCCATGATTGAAATAGATTTTGGTCTCTCAATGGAAATCTATATGGACATGAATGGTATATAAACAAAAATGTCACTTCATTTTATTAATACATTCAATAAAATAACACTTCATATCCTACATCGTTAACACAATATGCAGGAATTAATATTTAATACAAAACTTGTTACCTATGAAATGAAAGGCCGCCTTTTTTACTTTTCTGCCTACACCCAGGCACACAGCACTTCATGTTGATGCTTTGTAGACAGTCACGCGATTTTATAATTCTTCAAATATAACCTCACACACAACAGTCTTGCTGACATTTGCGCACAGAACATATATAAACAATTTGCGTTTTACTAAAAAACACTAAACGTAAGTGCGCATGAGCACCTGAAAGCTTCTGATTTGCTGAGGCATCTGATCGAGCCAAGATGGCGACTGATCAATCGCGGCCACGAATTTTCCTAGATGCCCATTCCAGTATAGAGTTCAGTGCCCTCAGACGGCGGTCTGGCGAAACCGATAGTCATACATTCAACGTAGTTAAGGACATGGCACATTAAAAACTTAAGGCGTAAAGACTTAAGCAGTAAGCGAATTGATCAATCACAATAGAGACCGTAAGACCATACGTAAACAATAGCGAATTCAACATGTTGATTTCGTTACTGCTTAAGTCTTACGTCTTAAGTTTTTTTATGTGCCATGGCCTTTACAGCGTAGTGTTACAGCATCGCACCATGATAAATGGTTAAATTAGTAGGCGTGGAAAAGTTATGTTTTGATGACGAAATTTATATTGCATGCCATTTCGTTATTATTTGTTTGTGAAAATGTGACTTGTCTCGTACTTCTCAAAGTCTTAATTATCGATGAGAACTAAAGTTATCTTGGAATTTTATATGTAAAAACGTACGTTTTACTCGTTTCAACATCGTCAGATCATTTGTTACTGTCCGAATATAGGTTCACTTTACGTGCCTTTTACGACCATTTACTATCCTGGGAGGACAGGACATTTTTCATCGATTTTTACAGGTGTTTTAAAGCGATATCCTCATTTTGTTTCATCAAATTGTCTTTATTTAAAAATGGCGTGCAGCATAAATTAATGTGATAAATTACAAATTATTAAAAAAACTAATAAGTTTTTATAGACTCCTTTAATTAAAACAATTAATAAAACTATAAAATATCTATTACAGACAATAGGAGCCGACGCTGGTTGTCAATTAGAGCAATTTTTCTTAATACTAAAAATATAAACCTTAACTTTGAACGTTTCCACTCATAGTTTGAGCCTTCATCAGCAATCTTTTCTCCTAGAGATCGACTCTGTATCTTGAAACGAGGTGAAAATTACAAAAGTGAGTGAATTTACTAGAATACTGATAATTTCATTGGTCAATAGCTAGTAAATTTGCTCACTTTTGTAATTTTTACCTTGATTGAAGATACAGAATCGACCCCTTAGTGTAACGATTGAAGTATTGCATGACAAAATGATATCTCCAACGTTTTTCCTTTCAAAAATTGAACCGTTTACTGTTGTGAGGTATGCCGTTATGTTACATGTTTAGCAATCATTATTTAACCGACTGTCGAAATAACAAGACATATATTGTTCTCGCAATTATTTTTTAAAATTTGACGATAATTTATAATATATTAATGAGTTACAAAATGTTGCATAAGAGAGATTCATTGTTCAGTATAGAAGCGTCGACTGTGTGAGGTGAGGTGATTATTAATTTTCAAATTATACATACGATAATTTAATCTTTCATATAATTTTAGCTTGAGTTCTCATTGCCACTCAGCTTTCTAACTTTGTGAGTATGTAATTTACCTCATAACAGTAAACGGTTCAATTTTTGAGAGGAAAAATGTTGGAGATATCATTTTGTCATGCAATATTCCAATTGTTGCGCTAGGAGGAAAGATTGCTGATAAAGACTCAAACGTTCAAAGTTAAGGATTATATTTTTAGTATTAAGAAAAATTGCGCTAATTGATAACCAGTGTCGACTTCTATTGCCTGTAATACATATTTTATGGTTTTATTAATTGTTATAAATTAATGTGTCATTCCTCGCTTCTGACATTACGATTTCAATACGGCCGCTGCGACTAGTCAGCGGAGCCTTGATATCTGCGACAAAGTAACATAATTAACGTTTTATTATAATGTCTTAAAATTACTCATCCTTTTGATAAAATTTATGCAAGTGTCCGAATTGTCAAGAATACTAGTATATATTTAATGCATATTAAATTATTTATTTCAATTAGATTTGGCAGTTTATGTTGCAAATAAAACAGAGAGAGGTAAAATTTGGCTTGGGACATTTCTACTTCGGATATAATTTTATCTGCTGGGTATGTCTTATTTTAAATAAAAGTATAAAAGTATATGTATAATAAACGTATATATACATACATAAATACATTTATATACCGAGTGGAACAGTAACTTTATTCACTCAGAATATTTCCCCTATTTTTAGAGATATGTATTAACATATTTATTGAAGTTGTGTATGGCATCATGGGCATGGGAGGGGGTATAACATACTAACAGTTTTTCTATGGAGATGGAGGCGCTTCGGAGATTTCAAGACCATCTTCATTCTTTAAACGGAATTGAATGATTTTTTAACACAAAATGATTCCTCTAATTATTCTGCATATAAAAGTATTAAACTAACGTACCAAAAAATCAATTATTTACGAGATATTTTATACTTTATTCTGGCACATATATTAACATTAAATATTTAATAATTTATTAAGCATTAATTTTTTCAAAGTCGTACCTTAATACTTTTATAAACAGAATAATGAGATGAATTAATTGGTGGATGAAAAACACATAGTT
>NW_017299988.1:18120-18584 GCF_001594075.2 Trachymyrmex cornetzi
TACCTGGATCGCCCCGATTTTTTTTCGAAAATACCACATAGACCATCGTAAAGTGGAATTTTCGACAAACAATTTGAAAAAAATTCGAGTCTAAACGATTTTTTTTGACCAAGTAATGCCATTTTGAAGTTATTCGAGCATTTTTAACGAATACCGTCAGCATTAGCAATACCCGATACGTACCGCGAGGAGGTTGCTGGTCGGACTTTACGCATCATTCTGGCCCTGAAAAGGACCGATTATGTAAACCATTTGTCAAATTAGGGCCCACGTGGCTCGTCACTTCTACAGTATTTTCTGACTCCAAATCCTATTTGCCTAATGCCAGAGCGGTCAAGTGTTAGAGGTATTCAATACCGTGTATTGCCACCTCGGCGTCGGATAACCTCTCCTAAACGTTCTTGCATATTAATGCATGCTCTGATTGAATCTTGAGGTATCTCGTGCCAGATTTTATGTAGAGC
>NW_017299988.1:18733-31750 GCF_001594075.2 Trachymyrmex cornetzi
CCTCGCAACATGGAGAAGTGCATTATCCTGCATCAAGATGAAATCACGGCCTATTCGTCGACGCATTGGAATCACGTAAAAACGCAAAACTTCGTTTATGTAACGTACCGCTATGAATCCTGGGGGTTGGAGAATCACTAGATCTGTTCGATGGTTCATTGATATTCCACCCCATACCATAACCGATCCTCCACTGAACGCTCGAGTTGGATGATCGCTTCAAAACGCTCTCGTCTACGTCGCCAAATTCAGATCCTAGCATCATTCCCAAACAGACAAAATCGAGATTCGTATGTAAACAACACATTTCTCCACTGTCTGGCCGTCCAGTTTCGATGATTACGGGCGTAGACGAATTCGCCGATGCACTGTTGTCAATATGGGCACTCTAGCACGAATTCGTGATCTTAAACCTCTTTTGGGAAGGCGTCTTCTTATCATTTGGGTACTAATTCGTCTGCCTGGTAAAGCTTCCCGACTTGTCGAGCAACATTTGTTGGGACGCACAGAGCTTCATTGACAATGTTGCGATCCTCCCTATTCGTAGTTACCCTAGGTCGGCCTTGACCTCTGACGATAAGAATCTGTTTCTTGGTATCTACTAAAAACACGCGATACCGTCGAGCGACTAATACCCATTCTTATTGCTACGGCGTTCTGACTCAATCCCGCCTCTAGCAGGGCATAATTTGAGCAGATTGAATTTCAGTAAGCAGAGGCATTTTTAGTAAGAAAATAAAACATCCTGTGCTTTTCTGTATTTTTTTATTAGTATTCACTCTGCATAATAAAATTAATGTTCAATACGGATCCTTCCCCTTAATAAGGTTTTGGCATTTGACTCTATCGCGATATTCGTTAAAAACGCCCGAATAACTTCAAAATGACATTACTCGGTCAAATAAAATCGTAGAGACTCGAGTTTTTTTTTCAAATTGTTTGTTGAAAAGTGCACTTTACAACGATCTGTGTGGAATTTTCGGAAAAAAATTGGGGTGATCCAGGTAGCGCGTCAAACAATCAAATTTTTTAAGAAAAAAAATGCTTGGGCTTTATCAAAACATGGAGATGCGGCATCGATTTGCACCTAATTTCGCATCAAGTTTTTCTTAAAGTACAGATAATTACCTACAAAATGAAAAAAAAATCGTCTTGATACGACGAAAATTAAAAATCGTCTTGATACGATGAAAATTGAACGAGTTATGCGCATTTGAAAAATAGCAAAATTTCGATGAAAAATTTTGTTGGGATAATTTGTTGCGTAGTGTATATATATATATATATAACAGAATAAATACGTATATATAAAATAGAACGAATTCAAGATTATCTTTACAGTTAATTCTTTTGTATTTAATCTTTTCGCTCCTAACGCTGGCTATGTTCGGCATCCACGAAGCGATCCGTATACAGACGAACGCTGGCTACAGCCAAGTAATTTATAGTGTTCCTTATAATACATGTTACGTCAAACCCCGTACAGCCATATACCAAGCGTTGGTAACACTGATTTTGTCAAATGATGTATATTTAAACATAATTAGTAATGGTAGTATATTGATACCTATAAAGCCTATGACTACGTTTACACGGCACACTTTAAATCGAAGTTATAACATAGATGTTATGAAACTGGCCAATCACAGTTATTCCATTCTTCAGAGGAATAGCTATGATTGGGCAGTTTCATAACATCGATGTTACAACTTCGGCGTAAAGCGTACCGTGTAAACGCAGTAAATGATATGGAATGGATAATTAAAAAACGGTTTACAAATAAATTATAATTATATTGTTTTAAGGGACAATCCCTTTCTTTCAAAAACATGTCAATATGGCGTCGTTCATGCTGTTTGGGCGTAAAATAAAATTTTTAACACTAAAGACTCTCCACATATAATGTGTACACTTTTGGCGCGGGGTCCCGATCAATGGCGGTATTCCGACGGATCGCCCGCTTTCTGAACGAAAGAGTTAATAAAACTGTTTTCATTAAATATAATGATAGCATACTTTCTTTCAGACGTATGGCACAATTTTATCTGTTAGGGTAACTCTTACGCAGGTATATAACAGACCTTCTATTCTTGCAATAATGCATGAGAAATTTTGTTTGATTATGATTTGATATGAGTAGGATGTGTGCGCTCGTATATAAATAAATGCATTTTATTTAAAACCAAAATCTCGAATTTTGTCATAACAATCGGAATGAATTTCAGATTGTTATGACAAGAATCGAAATTTTACATTTAAAACTAGAATTTATATAAGTATTATATTATTTATTATTATACATTATAAGAGGATTTGTTTAATATTTTTCAGCTTGATTGGGGTTCTAATCATTTATTTTGAATACGCATCATCATGATTAATTTTGATCTCAGCGCCCTATAGAAGTCCAATTATCGTGTCTGTCGACACAAATCGAGCGAATATTCTGTATTGTTTAATGTCGTCGTGTTATTTTCTCTAGTGAAATGAAACAAAATAATTTGTACCATGGTTGATAAGAAAACGTCTTCTCTTTCAGTCGTCAATATAATTTTGAGAAAAATGTATAGAAATTTTGAAAGTTGTAACAATAGGATTAAATTTGAATTTCTCTATGTTACATATACTGTTTCGTAAGTACCTCATAGATTATGAGTGCACGATGCATCATTTATCCTTGTTTACATTCGATGAACAAGGAACATCATGCATAAAACGAAATGCCCCAATAATTTACAGAGAGACATGTTCGATCAACGACATATTCTGCGGGTATAGTTATCGAAAAATTTATCCAATGAACGAGTAATTTTGGTATATTAAACATGGTACAATTATCATTGCAATTCAAAATGCAATAAAAATAATATTATTACGTAGTAGCATAATTAAAAAATTAATAATGCGCGATAAAGTGTACGGTAACGTGGAAAATATACGTATAACACAAATTTTATTGAACCACTGGTTACTTTAATATTAATAAACGGAATGTAATATTAACAATAAATGAATCTTATTTACTTTTAATTGTTAAATTGCGATTATAAAATTTATTAAAATTTATGTGGTGAAATTTAATTACCTTCACCTTGTGGTACGCTGGTTAAGAGTACATTCTAGTAATCACAATAAAAATAAGGCCTTTTTGGAATTTTTCTTATAGAGAACTGTAAGACGTACGATTCTAATTTTTCACATATTGTCACATATTACTAATACACATGTCAATATATGAAAAAAATTTCATGTCAATATATAAAAAAAAAGGAAACAGCGGTCTTAATTACAAAATTCCACGAAATTAGTTGAGAGTCGCAGAGTCACAAAAATGAGATGACCAAATGGTTGACACGATGTCTCGAGAACTAATAGCCAGAAATAAAAAACAAAATTTTTTCTTAAAATTTATTTGCGTGATTATCGCGTAAATTAGAATTATTGAAAAATATTGAAAATTCGCGAGTTGACACGTGTTTTTAGAGCGTGATGCGAAAAAACACTTTTATTTTAATCAAAAAAGTTGGACAAACAATTTCATTCTTAGTGAAACCGGTTTATTCTAGTTTACGCGGTAGCTAATCAATCTACCAATACAATGTCGCAAGAATTTTTTAATGGGTTGGTTAGTTTTTCTGAAATCGCGTCAACCGCCAAAAAAACAACGTTTCGAGAAAGGGGCGTTTAAAGTTTAAATTCTTAAAGATTAAAATTATATCGGATACCGAAAACATCCATTTTCTGGCAAATAGAAGCGGAATTTGGAAAAAGCCTTCGTAGCGCTTGTAAGAAGAGCAAATGCGAAAACCTGACGTGATTGGTTTAGCAAAATAATAACAGATATCGAAACATCTATTTTCTTATAAATAGGAGCGGAAATTGGAAAGAAAGCCTAGGTAGCGCTTGTAATGTTAGATTCACATTGCATTCGATTTGCGTCGTACGACGCTCTGCAACCAATCATAAAACAGGATTCGGATGATACGAAGCAATATCCATCAGAATCCTGTTTTCTGATTGGTCCCAGAGCGTCGTACGACGCACATCGGATGATGTGTGAATCCAGCAAAATACCTGCCGCGCACTATTGCCTCCTGACAAAGTGGATATGAACTACCTAGCAAGGTCCACTTTTCTGAGGGTTCATGCGTCCACTTTTCAAGGTTGCAGGTGATAAATCAATATTTGATTCGTATATAATGCATGCTGTATAATATTTATATTGTGATTTACTGTTATAATATTTATATTGTGATTTAGGCGAGTCGCGACAACGAAAATCTCGGTCGGTCAATCCGCCATTGATCTCCCGCACAGTGTAGAAAATACGCGGGAAAATGTGATTTTATTCCACACGCCTAATCACTTTCATATTTTATAATAACATAAAATCAAATTTACCTTGATGCGCTCCAGTTTTCTGCGTCGTATTGTTCAATACGAGATAAGAGCGGCTCTTTAGCAAAAAAATCCGCTCAAGCTTTGACTTTTTATATTACACTTTATTCAGGTATAAATGTTTCATGAACTATTTTTAACAGTTGTACTTTAATATTTTTATTCACAGAATAATGAATTAAATCAATTGGTTAATCATTCAAAATCAAAATATGTAATATGTTAATGTCTAATGTCTTTTTGAGGTGTGTGTGTGTGTTTATACAGGGTGATTCAGACCACCCGGAGGTGCCGGTACGATGAATTTGTAATTGCGACATTACTTCTCGTCAATTAAATTAGACTCAATTTAAACATACAGCAGTAGATGTTTATAAAAATTTCAAAACTTTTCCAATATTCATTCGGCATCGTGTGGTTTAGCGGTATCCATCAAAGCGCTCGCGCGGCCGGCGCTTGGTTGCGTTGCACCTGACGGCGCGAAATTCACGTCCTGTGATTGGAAGATTTCAAAGGTTCACTATTTAAAAACTATTGACCCTACAACATTTTGCTATTGACATTTTCGACTCAGTTTTTCATGAGGAATACGTACGTATCGGTACCTCCGGGTGGTCTGAATCACCCTGTATATATATCTGGATATATATAACATTACATTATATATGCATATAACTCATACACAATGTATTAAATATAATTACACTGTTAGAAATGTTCTTAAATTTTATTACATTTTAAGTTACACAATTCGAAATTAATTTCGTGACATTACATCAAATTTAATGTATTTATAATTAAAAAGTATATTTGTGTATATATATATATACATAAAATTTAATGTATACGTTCATTAAATTTAAGTAACTACCGTAACTTAATTTTCAGTTAAATCATTCATTACATTTAATTTCGTTCATAACTACAAGCTTCATTTATGTGTAAAGGAAGCTCGTGGTTACATTTCTAATAGTGTACTATATAATAATTATAATCTTTTATATAAGAGGTACATAAGTAAGCGAATATCACCATAGGAGTTGTGTGGCTCAGTGAAAAAGTGGCAGCCTCATAGAGCAGACTTGGAGACCAGGCCTCGGTTTGAACTTCGACAGGAGCAGAGCTGATTTTCTCGTGCTATCGGTTATGTCTTACGACGAGTAATTTCGAGTCGTGAAAACGTGCAATGTGAGTGACGAGTGCTAAATGAGTATTTTGCTTATATATTTATAAATTTTTTCACTCAAAACGTTTTTACCACTCAAAAATACTCGTAATGTATACGTTTTTACCACTCAAAAATTCTCGTAATGTATATCCCAGATAGCAAAATACCTCCACGGTATTAGTACGGTGAGCGTACGGCATACTATGCGTGCCGATACCGTACCTGTCAGGTACGTGCGTACCTAAAGGGTACAGTACCGGTACACCGTACTTTTAGTACGCAGTACCGATAATGTATGCCTTAGGTACGCATATTATTAAAATTAATTAATTTTATAGTTTTATTGCTAAAATGAGTATTATTATTGATTAATTATCTTATTCTAGAGTACACATCATAAAATTATGATGAAAAAAAAAAAGATTTTCCCTGAATCCGGGAACTAATTTCATAGCACTACGAAGCGGTCACCCCATCCGATTGCATACCGCCACTTACTATAGGTGCGTTCCGTATCGCGCATGATGTGCATGATGCATCCATTGTCCTTGTTTAACATTTGGTGAGCAACAAGGATAAATGATGCATTATGCGCATCATGCGAGAAACGGAACGCACCCTATGCTTGACTTCTGAAATCGTCTGGAAACCGCTGCACTTCGATGATCCACGAACATCTGTATAATCGTGGATGTATAGCTATGATATATCTGTTCAATATATGGTCCTGATAGAAATTTATGCACTTCAACTGAACATTCAGTCAGTTTAGTCTAAGTTTAGTCTAGTTACTGTCTAATATTTAATTTTATAATGTTATAACGACTATTTTCAGGTTAGGCAATCATACGCTGTACTTTCGCAGTACCAGTTATCATGTATATCGTCTTCGACTAGAGGTCTCCACAATTTCTCTTCTGTCGATAATGGTACACCGTATTGATATGGTACGGGTTATGTACCATGACGTACCTAAATAGTACGCAATACAGGTACAGTCTTGATACGCTGTACTATAATATCACGTACACTGTTTGTACTGCTACCGTACAGTTACGCCGTACACCACCACCTCGTGGCAGTACAGTAACAGTACGGTAGCGGTATATTGTGCGGGTTGGTGTCGGTATCGCATGCTTGGTTATCTGGGGTATTTTGACATAAATATTTATTCATTGACTTTCGATAAACATGTCTTGACTAAGCAGCAGCTGACGACTAGTCAGCTGATCTGCTGATATCGTGGGCATCGTGGACTTTACACAGCAATATGATTGGCTCAACAGCAATTTGGAGGCAAGTTCGAATGGTCATCACTCACAAAGGCACCTCGCGAAATGTTAAACCCTGATTTTATATACATATAGGTACATAGAAAATAAATTAATAAATTTAGAGAATATCAATTGAGGGGCGGGGAGCGATTTTATGCTCTAAAGATGACATTGTTTTGTCACTAAAAAAACACTTTTTTTATTGATTTTACTTAAAAATATCTTTAAGTGAAGAATCTATTGATATATACTACTAATACATATATCGATATCGGTGCATATAGTCTTATTTTAGAAATATTATATTTTTTAGCCTTCCCTAAATATATATTTGCATTTTTAGTTGATATAACTAGTCTGCGGATCTCAAATTTACTTCGAATTTATCATGAATTTAATTTTAAAGTAAACATTACAAATACAGAACACTCTCTACAAAATTTAATTAAGAAGGGGTGGGGGGGGGGAAGTGCCATTCTATATTTTGTCACATGTGCGTATTTTTAATTATAAATACATTAAATTTGATATAATGTCATATGAAATTAATTTCAAATTTAACTTAAAATGTAATAAAATTTAAGAACATTTCTAACAGTGTAATTATATTTAATACATTGTGTATGAGTTATATACATATATAACTATGTAATGTTATATATATCCAGATATATATATAAACACACACACACACCTCAAAAAGACATTAGACATTAACATTTTACATATTTTGATTTTGAATGATTAACCAATTGATTTAATTCATTATTCTGTGAATAAAAATATTAAAGTACAACTGTTAAAAATAGTTCATGAAACATTTATACCTGAGTAAAGTGTAATATAAAAAGTCAAATCTTGAGCGGACATTTTGCTAAAGAGCCGCTCTTATCTCGTATTGATCGATACGATGCAGAAAACTGGAGTGCATCAAGGTAAATTTGATTTTATGTTATAAAATATGAAAGTGATTAGGCGTGTGGAACAAAATCGCATTTTCCCGCGTATTTTCTACACGGTGGGAAAGATCAATGGCGGATTGACCGAGATTTTCGTTGCCGCGACTCGCCTAAATCACAACATATGGTAAATATAATAACAATATACAGCATGCATTATATACGAATCAAATATTGATTTATCACCTGCAACCTTGAAAAGTGGACGCATGTACCCTCAGAAAAGTGGACCTTGCTACGTAGTTCATATCCATTTTGTCAGGAGGCAATAGTGCGCGGCAGGTGTTTTGCTGGATTCACACTTCATCCGATGTGCGTCGTACGACGCGCTGGAACCAATCAGAAAACAGGATTCCGATGGATTTTGCTTCGTGCCATCCTGTTTTCTGATTGGTTGCAGAGCATCGTACGACGCAAATCGGATGCAATGTGAATCCAGCATTACAAGCGCTACGTGGGCTTTTTTTCCAACCTCCGCTCCTATTTGCAAGAAAATAGATTTGCAAGAAAGTAGATCACGTCAAGTTTTCGCATTTGTTCTTGTTACAAGCGCTACGAAGCCTTTTTCCGAATTCCGCTTCTATTTGCCAGAAAATGGATGTTTTCGGTATCTGATATAATTTTAATCTTTAAGAATTTAAACTTTAAATGCCCTTTTCTCGAAACGTTGTTTTTTTGGCGGTTGACGCGATTTCAGAAAAACTAACCGACCCATTTAAAAAATTCTTGCGGCGTTGTATTGGTAGATTGATTAGCTACCGCGTAAACTAGAATAAACCGGTTTCACTAAAAATGAAATTTTTTGTCCAACTTTTGTGATTGTAATAAAAGTGTTTTTTCGCTTCACGTTCTAAAAACACGTGTCTACTAGCGAATTTTCAATATTTTTCAATAATTCTAATTTACGCGATAACCACGCAAATAAATTTTAAGAAAAAATTTTGTTTTTTATTTCTGGCTATTAGTTCTCGAGATATCATGTCAATCATTTGGTTATCTCATCTTTTTAACTCTGCGACTCTCAACTAATTTCGTGGAATTTTGAAATTAAGATACCGCTGTAAAATTTTTTTTTCATATATTGACATGTGTATTAATAATATGTGAAAGTATGTGAAAAATTAGAATCGTACGTCTTATAGGTTTCTATAAGAAAAATTTCAAAAAGGTCTTATTTTTAGTGTGGTTACTAGAATGTACTCATAACCAGCGTACCACAAGGTGAAGGTAATTAAATTTCACCAGATATATTTTAATAAATTTTATAATCGCAATTTAACAATTAAAAGTAAATAAGATTCATTTATTCTTAATATTACATTCCGTTTATTAATATTAAAGTAACCAGTGGTTCAATAAAATTTGTGTTATACGTATATTTTCCACGTTACCGTACACTTTATCGCGCATTATTAATTTTTTAATTATGTTACTACGTAATAATATTATTTTTATTGCATTTTGAATTGCAATGATAATTGTACCATGTTTAATATACCAAAATTACTCGTTCATTGGATAAATTTTTCGATAACTATACCCGCAGAATATCTCGTTGATCGAACATGTCTCTCTGTAAATTATTGGGGCATTTCGTCTTATGCATTATGTTCCTTGTTCATCGAATGTAAACAAGGATAAATGATGCATCGTGCACTCATAATCTATGAGGTACTTACGAAACAGTATATGTAACATAGAGAAATTCAAATTTAATCCTATTGTTACAACTTTCAAAATTTCTATACATTTTTCTCAAAATTATATTGACGACTGAAAGAGAAGACGTTTTCTCATCAACCATGGTACATACTATTTTGTTCCAATTCACTACAGAAAACAACACGACGACATAAAACAATACAGCATATTCGCTCGATTTGTGTCGACAGACACAATAATTGGACTGCTCTATAGGGCGCTGAGATTAAAATTAATCATGACTCTGATGATACGTATTCAAAATAATTAACACCCCAACCAAGCTGAAAAATATTAAACAAATCCTCTTATAATGTAATAAATAATATAATACTTATAATAATGCTAGTTTTAAACATAAAATCTCGATTTTTGTTATAACAATCTGAAATTTATTACGATTGTTATGACAAAATCCGAGATTTTGGTTTTAAATAAAATGCATTTATTTATATACGCGCGCACACATCCTATTCATATCAAACCATAATCAAACAAAATTTCTCATGTATTATTCCAAGAAAAGAAGGTCTGTTATTTACCTGCGTAAAAGTTATCCTAACAGATAAAATTGTGCCATACATCTGAAAGAAAGTATGCTATCATTGTATTTAATGAAAACGGTTTTGTTAACACTTTCGCTCAGAAAGCGGGCGATCTGTCGGAATACCTCCATTGATCGGGACCCCGCGACAAAAGTGTACACATTATATGTGGAGAGCCTTTAGTATTAAAAATTTTATTTTACGCCCGACAGCATGAACGACGCCATATTGACATGTTTTTGAAAGAAAGGGATTGTCCCATAAAACAATATAATTATAATTTATTTGTAAACCATTTTTAATTATCCTTTCCATATCATTTACTACGTTTACACGGTACGCTTTACGCCGAAGTTGTAACATCGATGTTATGAAACTGGACAATCATAGCTATTCCTCTGAAGAATGGAATGACTGTGATTGACCAGTTTCATAACATCTATGTTATAACTTCGATTTAAAGTGTGCCGTGTAAACGTAGTCATAGGCTTTATAGGTATCAATATACTACCATTACTAATTATGTTTAAATATACATCATTTGACAAAATCAGTGTTACCAACGCTTGGCATATGGCTGTACGGGGTTTGACGTAACATGTATTATAAGGAGCACTATAAATTACTTGGATATAGGCAGCGTTCGTATGTACGGATCACTTCGTGAATGCCGAACATAGCCAGCGTTAAGAGCGAAAAGGTTAAATACAAAAGAATTAATTGTAAAGATAATCTTGAATACGTTCTATTTTATATATACGTATTTATTCTATTATATATATAAACACTACGCAACAAAATTATCGCAACAAAATTTTTCATCGAAATTTTGCTATTTTTCAAATGCGCATAACTCGGTCAATTTTCATCGTATCAAGACGATTTTTTTTCATTTTATAGGTAATTATCTGTACTTTAAGAAAAACTTGATGTGAAATTAGGTGCAAGTCGATGCCGCATCTCCATGTTTTGATAAAGCCCAAGCATTTTTTTTCTTAAAAAATTTGATTGTTTGACGCGCTACCTGGATCACCCCGATTTTTTTCCTAAAATACCCCTAGACTATTGTAAGGTGCACTTTTCAACAAACAATTTGAAAAAAATCTCGAGTTTCTATGATTTTTTTTGACCGAGTAATGTCGTTTTGAAGTTATTCGGGCGTTTTTAACGAATATCGCGATAGAGTCAAATGCCAAAACATCATTATGGGGAAGGATCCGTATTGGACATTAATTTTATTATGCAGAGTGAATACTAATAAAAAAATACAGAAAAGCACAGGATATTTTATTTTCTTACTAAAAATGCCACTGCTTACTGAAATTCAATCTGCTCAAATTGTGGCCCTGTTAGAGGCGGGATTGAGTCAGAGCGCCGTAGCAATAAGAATGGGTATTAATCGCTCGACGGTATCGCGTGTTTTTAGTCGGTACCAAGAAACAGATTCTTAACGTCAGAGGCCTGATCAAGGTCGACCTAGAGTAACTACGAATCGGGAGGATCGCAACATTGTCGATGGAGCTCTGCGCGTCCCAACAAAATTTACGCAACAAGTCGGGAATAGAGCTTTATCAAGCAGACGAATTAGTACTCAAATGATAAGAAGACGCCTTCACAAAAGAGGTTTAAGATCACGAATTCGTGCTAGAATGCCCATGTTGACAACAGTTCATCAGCGAACTCGTCTACGTTACGCCCGTAATCATCGAAACTGGACGGCCAGACAGTGAAGAAATGTGTTGTTTACATACGAATCTCGATTTTGTCTGTTTGGGAATGATGCTAGGATCCGAATTTGGCGACGTAGACGAGAGCGTTTTGAAGCGATCATCCAACTCGAGCGTTCAGTGGAGGATCCGTTATGGTATGGGGTGGAATATCAATGAACCATCGAACAGATCTAGTGATTGTCCAATCCCCAGGATTCACAGCGGTACGTTACATAAACGAAGTTTTGCGTCCTTGCATGATTCCAATTCGTCGACGAATTGGCCGTGATTTCATCTAGATGCAGGATAATGCACTTCCCCATGTTTCGAGGGTAACTAGTGAGTACTTGGCAGTAAACAATATACAGTTACTGCCTCATCCATCTAACAGCCCAGACCTCAATCCTATTGAGCATGTATGGGACATGATGGGTAGGAGATTACGTAACTTGGAGAGGCCTCCTGCTAATCTGCAAGAGCTTGAGAGAGCTCTACATAAAATCTGGCACGAGATACCTCAAGATTCAATCAGAGCATGCATTAATATGCAAGAACGTTTAGGAGAGGTTATCCGACGCCGAGGTGGCAATACACGGTATTGAATACCTCTAACACTTGACCGCTCTGGCATTAGGCAAATAGGGTTTGGAGTCAGAAAATACTGTAGAAGTGACGAGCCACGTGGGCCCTAATTTGACAAATGGTTTACATAATCGATCCTTTTCAGGGCCAGAATGATGCGTAAAGTCCGACCAGCAACCTCCTCGCGGTACCTATCGGGCAATGCTAATGCTGGCGGTATTCGTTAAAAATGCCCGAATAACTTCAAAATGGAATTACTTGGTCAAAAAAAAATCGTAGAGACTCGTATTTTTTTTCAAATTGTTTGTTGAAAAGTGAACTTTACAATGATCTATGTGGTATTTTCGAAAAAAAATCGGGGCGATCCATGTAGCGCGTCAAACAATTCAAATTTTTTAAGAAAAAAAAATGCTTCGGCTTTATTAAAACATAGAGATGCGGCATCGAATTGCACCTAATTTCGCATCATGTTTTTCTTAAAGTACAGATAATTACCTATAAAATGAAAAAAAATTGTCTTGACACGATGAAAATTGACCAAGTTATGCGCATTTGAAAAATAGGAAAATTTCGTTGAAAAATTTTGTTGCGATAATTTTGTTGCGTAGTGTATATATACAGGTTGGGGCAGTAACTCTCTCCACTTAGAATATTTCCGCTATCTCTATAGATATGAAATGA
>NW_017299988.1:32266-32601 GCF_001594075.2 Trachymyrmex cornetzi
AATATCTCGTAAATAATTGATTTTTTGATACGCTAGTTTAATACTTTTATATGCAGAATAATTAGAGGAATCATATTGTGTAAAAAAATCACTCAATTCCATTTAAAACAATGGAGGTGGTCTTGAAATCTCCGAAGCGCCTCCATCCATAGAAAAATTGTTAGTATATTATACCCCCTCTCCTGCACATGATGCTATACAACTTCAATAAATATATTATTACATATCGAAACAGGACATCAAATACAGTTCGATAAAACGACCACAATAGCCAACGTTACATCATACTTTCCAAGAAAGTATAGAGAAGCCATAGAGATACAAAAACACCCTAA
>NW_017299988.1:32854-33215 GCF_001594075.2 Trachymyrmex cornetzi
CCCGCGAAACACAAGATTGTCATATAGGAAACACCCGTGAAAGCCTCAAGAATATTATTACATATCTCTAAAAATAGGGGAAATATTCTGAGTGAATAAAGTTACTGTTCCACTCGGTATATAAATGTATTTATGTATGTATATATACGTTTATTATACATATACTTTTATACTTTTATTTAAAATAAGACATACCCAGCAGATAAAATTATATCCGAAGTAGAAATGTCCCAAGCCAAATTTTACCTCTCTCTGTTTTATTTGCAACATAAACTGCCAAATCTAATTGAAATAAATAATTTAATATGCATTAAATATATACTAGTATTCTTGACAATTCGGACACTTGCATAAATTTTAT
>NW_017299988.1:33651-35186 GCF_001594075.2 Trachymyrmex cornetzi
GAGCAAATTTACTAGGTATTGACCAATGAAATTATCAGTATTCTAGTAAATTCACTCACTTTTGTAATTTTCACCTCGTTTCAAGATACAGAATCGATCTCTAGGAGGAAAGATTGCTGATGAAGACTCAAACTATGAGTGGAAACGTTCAAAGTTAAAGTTTATATTTTTAGTATTAAGAAAATTTGCGCTAATTGATAACCAGCGTCAACTCCTATTGCCTGTAATACATATTTTATGATTTTATTAATTGTTTTAATTAAAGCAGTCTATAAAACTTATTAGTTTTTTATTAATTTGTAATTTATCACATTAATTTATGTTGCACGCCATTTTTAAATAAAGACAATTTGATGAAACAAAATGAGGAGATCGCTTTAAAACACCTGTAAAAATCGATGAAAAATGTCCTGTCCTCCCAGGATAGTAAATGGTCGTAAAAGGCACGTAAAGTGAACCTATATTCGGACAGTAACAAATGATCTGACGATGTTGAAACGAGTAAAACGTACGTTTTTACATATAAAATTCCAAGATAACTTTAGTTCTCATCGATAATTAAGACTTTGAGAAGTACGAGACAAGTCACATTTTCACAAACAAATAATAACGAAATGGCATGCAAGATAAATTTCGTCATCAAAACGTCACTTTTCCACGCCTACAAATTTAGCCATTTATCGTGGTGCGGTGCTGTAACGCTACGCTGTAACTACGTTGAATGTATGACTATCGGTTTCGCCAGGCCGCCGTCTGAGAGTCCGCGCACAAAGATAGTCGGAACTGTTTCCGATTGAGTGGTAATTGTAAGTCATTGTCGTAGGTCAACGTACAATGATTTTACGTAAACGACATACGTAATATCATTGTGCGTTGACTTACGACAGCGACTTACGATTACGACGTAGTAACAGTTGCGACCATCTTTGTGCGCGGACCCTGACTTTGTATCGCGACCGTCAACCTAGAGTTCTTGGCTGAATAGTAAGGAGCCTTAAAGAGCAAACCTATCCCTTACTTTTAATAACATTTTGTTATTTTTAATATGACTTTTTTAAAAATCTCTCGAATTCTCTAGTAACATGCCGCTTGGGGTTTTTTGGGGTTTCTGATTATCAATATGAGCACGGATTTTTAAAAATCAAAAATAATTAAAATGAACCAAATAAAATAATTGTTCCATAACTGCAATAAACTAAAGCTTCTTACACAGAACAACATCTTACAATAGACTTGCGTTAAAAAGCCAGCTACATTTTCTTATTGACTTACTTATTCTTATTTACAATTACGACATGCCTAATGTGTTTGCCTTACATTGGGCTTCTAGTGTAACGATACTGATATGAATGAATGATGTTACATACGTTGAAGTGCTGCTCAAATTGCATAACTGTGAAGCAAATGATCTTACAACCTGATATTTGCTTCAAGTTATTGTCTACTTAAACCGTCCTCTACAATCAGTTTATGGCACTATCTTCATGATACTTTTAAAGTGAGCTACTTCCATTCTGAAACATCATCAGTGAAGG
>NW_017299988.1:35757-38971 GCF_001594075.2 Trachymyrmex cornetzi
CCAGCTACAAAACCCTTATAAATTATTCTCAATTCTATATGCCAAAATGTACTGAGCTTATTTTGCAGAATATTTGTAGTGTGATAGTAGGATACAGATCGTACGATAGTAGAATATTGACAGTACGATGAGGTATGATATTAGAATATCGATAATATGAAATAACTTTTAAAAACTCGATTTTGTTATATAAAATAAAAAATTTTTGAAACTTTTTCTAGCTTATCTTTACGTGTGGCGTTAGAATGTGCATCAAGCATTCTATAGTATATAAAAGAATAACACAATTGTTATGTAATATCCCAAATTTGTACACACTCATTCAATGACATATATGTTGATATCAAGATTTTTAGTCTAGTAAAATTACGCATAAGAAATTAAAATTCTAAAATTAAATTTTCTTATAATTATTTACTTGTTTACGTAAATCCTCATCGAGATTATAACTGGACAATTTGTGAAGAATTGCTACTGTCTCATTTATCTGAAATTATATCAACATAAAACGAAAGTTTGTAGTAAATCTGAAAATTTGCTTTCAGTGAATAAAATTTTAAATAAAACTTTAACATGTGTCATTTTATTGTTGCTTGTATTTATTATTTAAGTAATAACTAGTTATTAATTCATTTGTTCTATTAAAATATATACCTCATTATAAACGGTTTGACATATGTAGTGTAATGTAAGAAATAGAATGGTACTCAAAACGAAATTAAAACACATACATAAAAAGACGAAAGTATCAATGAATTCCCATATATACCGATATTTAATCGTATCATACATCGTTTGACAAACATCTAAAGCTTCATAAAAGTACCATACCATTTGTAATGACATTTGTACTTTCAATACTTTGTTTAGTTTGCGCGATATAAGGCATAGTTGTAGGTGGACGTAAATGAATTGTAATTGTTATAATTAATCAAACCGAAAGACATACGCGAGAAGTATCCTAAGGAAATTATATTTTTAACGTAGAATTCGATATAAACTGTAGTGTTTTATTACTTGCGGTTGACAACGTATGATTATTTCGCCTAATTGAAATTAATTATTCTTATAATGTATATACATATATAAGGTGTCTCATATCAACTGTTGCATCAAATTATCTCAAAACGATACGAAAAAGTGTATTTCAGATAAAAGTGAAACGATTTCAAGGATGACATAATATTTTAAATAATTTTTGAACATATTTTGCTCCATCGTTTTTTTTTAGGAGAAGATCGAGGCATCTAAAAGATGCTACCGTACAATTTAAGGATGTATTAGACGCACAGTCCCTGCAAAGAAAATTAAATTTGGAAGTATGTTTAATATTTTCATTTCAAATAAAATATACACATCTGAAAGTAGTGTGAATTCGTTTTTGTGAATTCATGTTGTGTGAATTTATTTTTGTGTGAATACATTTTCACGAATTCATTTTTTTCTGAGTTTAAAATTTACTTTCTTCTTCAAAGATCCACTTTTCCCCTGCTTTATCATATTCTAACTTAGCTACTTTTTTCTTAAAGTAATTTCATTTTGAAAGCAGAATATTTGTGTCTTTAAGGTAGAGAATTTGTACTGTAAAGCAAAGAATATGTGTATCAAAGGAGAGAATTTGTGTTTTAAAGCAGAAAATTTATCTGTTTTACTCCACTTTGAAAAAAATGAAGTGTTAAATATATGTTAATATCATCAATTTCATTTGAAAATATATGTCAAGATTATTGAAATTGATGAAAGAAGTCGCTAATTTTTTAAAGTTATACCAAAAAAATACTTAGGCACAATGAATAATACTGTTAAACAAACAAGTATATGTTATCTTTACACCTGATTTATCTCATTATTCTATTCATGAAAGTATTAGGATATTACGATTATCAAAATATTAGTGCTTTCCGAGATATTTAATGTGTCATGTCAATTATATGTGCCAGAGAAATGTGTCTATAATATCTCATTCATTTATATATTATGTGCACTACTTAGCAATGGCGCAATGCATCGCGATTTTTAGCCTATATTATAAAGAGTGTTACAACGACATAGGCGATAGCTTTTCTCGTGAAGGCGCTTGAAACTGTTTATATACAACTACCTCCTATAGATAAAGCCTAGGCAGGCTCGCTGAAGCGAAGAATGGATCTCGACGATAGTTTTTGTCAGGCCTTGTCGTCGCGAGGTTCATTTTTTTTTCCTTACGCGAGTGATCTCTTTTTTTATAAAACGTGCAAGAGTATTCTACCATTTAGCGTTAATGCTAGAATACTCTTGCACGTTTATGTGAATAAGTGGAAGTGACAGTGCGTTTTTTTTTATAGAAAAAAAACTTGTGTGTAATAAACTGTCATTAGTGCCAGCCTACAATGAGCAACCTGGGAGACGTCCTAGAGATCCGGTACGAGTACCCGGTTGAGGGGGTAAGTAGTTTTTTTTGTATATGTTAGATTTTTTTTTACTAAGTATAAACATATTCGGACCTATAATGGCTAGATCTTTTTTGCCTACATAATTCCCAGTGAATTATCTATATCCTACATATGTGCATGCATATATCATATTTTTGTAGTTATTCAAACTGCGCGCCGATATTTTTCCTGACTTTTTAAAATTAAACTATTGCAATAATATCACAAGTTAAATTATTTTGATAATGTGTTGAAAATTTCAAATAAATTTATTGCTAGATTTTTTATTTATTATTTTTTTAATTTATTGCTACATTTTTTAAAATTATTGCTAGATTTTTTTTTAATTTATTGCTAGATTTTTTTATTAAAAAAATTTTTTTAATTTTATTGCTAATTTTTTTTATTTAAAATTTTTTTTTAATTTATAACGTTTTTTTTTTCCTCCTCAGTATGTCGTCGTTGATAACCAGAAAGTCGCACGGTTACAGCTTGCGAATGAAGTTTGGATCCTGAAGATCCCGTTGGTAAGATTATAAATTATACATTCTAATTCTAATTCTATTTTTTAATTCTATTTCTAATTTAATTTGTACTGTTTTTTTTTTTTTCAGGAGACGCATCGTAGCACAGTTCACGTTCGGGGGTTTATAAACATCTAATGGGTGACGACGCGTGCGGAGAGGGAGGCGGAACGGTTCTTCAGAGAGCATTATACGGACGTGTGGGACGACGATAGTCTGTTTTTGGCGGAACTATTTGGCCTCCAGCCGTATGAGGATCCTGAACCCGAAGAATGGTGG
>NW_017299988.1:39632-42707 GCF_001594075.2 Trachymyrmex cornetzi
CTCGCGGAGAGCCTATCGCGGGAGGATTCTACGAATACGAATTGCACAGCGTCGCTAATCCCGATGTGCATCTCGTCGAGAAGGTGTTGCGCAAGAGGGGGAACGAGGTTTACGTGAAATGGTTGAGATTTGACAATTCACACAATTCGTGGATTCATAAAGACACAATGTGTTGTAAATTATATATTTAACACATATTACACATATTATATAATACACAATACACATAGTATACTTATTATATATCTTATTCATATTATACATATTACACAAATATATACATATTATACATATTATATAAGTATTAAACATATTATATAATACAATTGTGTTTTATTTACATCGGTAATGCCCCCATGGCAGCGTGTCAGTAGAACCTGATACGATATACCGCTTATCATCATGCGGACTTAGAGCGATTTTTGTTTCCGATATCGTGTACACTTCGTGCAATTTCGATCTTATGCACGACTGTCTGCGCGTCATTTCGATTGCGTCGTTCAAGCAGCATGTGTAATCCTCAAACGTTATGGATTTTGCCACAACGCTGCTCTTGACACCCTTTGCCTTTTTTGTATCCTTCTTTCCTTCTACACGTAAAGCGTACATTTTCGCTCTAAGCCCTACGAATTCGGTCATAATGGCGCCGTTGTTCTCATCTTTCATAAGGCCTGGAACTTTTTCATTCGCAAGCGGAATACTGTATGCGTTATCAACTGCGTAATCACTCGTGTCGAATCTATTCGCGTTTCATGACATCGTAGATATCGTCACATTCTACATGATATATGAGGCTATCTGTGTCGGTATACATAATTTTACATTTTTCACGAAACAGCGGTGCCATGTACTCGTGGTGAAATTCGTACAAACATGTTTTAGATATATCGAGGATGCACATACCCACGTATATCGGCTTGTCGAAATTCACTTCGAGCTTACGCAGTTCTATCGCGACCAGGTTCTCTGAGAAGACGCTACGACTGTGAAAATTTGGTTTGGCGATCATTGCCTCCGCATCGTATCTGCCTTCCCATTTTGTCAGTAATTTTACGTCGACGCGATCGCACACATTCTCCATGGTTTTACCAAATACCGCGTTATTCATCAGTTTGTATAAATTTTTTTCAAAATCTTTTTGGCCATTGTTCTAAATTTTGTGTTTAATTCTATGTAATCGCGTAGCCATGGAGATTGCGCGAATTGCAGTATACGGTGAATCTTTGCGATACGGAGGCCATGACGGAGTACACTGCTGCAGGTTGCGATAATGTATGACGTAACGCTGTTTATCGCATAATGTTGCGAGGAGCTTGTCATCGCGCTTGCCGGGTGGTTTCTCTCGCATCGGACAGAACGGTAGGTCAGTGTGCGCGTCATGAAGATGTTGCGGGTACTCCAAATCCCCCTCGAGAATATAGCCTATCTGCGAATCTAACGCGATGGTAGTAAAATCGAAATTGTGCGTCGTCGACCCATCGAAAATCGGCGTAGGGCAATGGTTGACACATTGCCCAGCCATACAGGTTGTTGACGTCATAGTACATCAAATACGATGACGGTTTCGATGGATCGTACGACGGCATGTATTTGTTGTTGGCTCGCGCGTACCTGTTTGTACACTGGCTCAGACCACTGCGTATACCGCGCTCGACAAACATGACCATGTCGATGTCTGTCAACAGTTCAAATTTTACACCAGTATGTTTTAACATGGCATCCCATGCGAAGCCAGATAAGGTGTAATAATACGCGGGATCTAGCCCGTAACTCGCGATGCAACTGTCGCAGAAATTTTCAAAGACGTCGGCCAACAACAATACGTCTGTTTTTAAATACAGGTCGCTATATTCACCGAGCGTTTGGATGGAGAACCGCTGTCACACGTTGACGGCGTGCGCGTAATCACTTTTAGATACCGTGCTGTCAGTCAATGAGCTGTCAAATGACTCGCGAGATGGCAAGCGTATTTCGTTCAATTTTTCGCTGCAGTCAATGTACTCGTACGGAAAAACGCCCTTTCGAGTCAAAAGATTAAAATTTTCTTCGGATAAATGGGAAAATTCGCGTCGCAGAACCCGCAGCTTATCATTGTTGAGAAAAGATGACAATTTGTCCAAACTTGAAGCGAGAAATCTATATGAATCTATGAAACGTAATTGCACACAATTTTTTTGATCAATTTTTGTACTATCGACATGTTTAGTAAAAGATATATATTTTTCTTTAGTTATTGGAAGGAGATCTACGCGTCCTTCATACGCGGTTGCAATTTCCTTAATAATAAAATGAGCGTCGTAGCCTGATAAGTTATGAAAGACTACAAGTATGCAACGCGAATCCTTATAATTTAGATTGCAATTTGAGTACGCGGGGCCTCTGTATCGCCCGGTGAGATGGCAGTGATCGCGTACCCGCGTATCGTCAGGTTTAAACTGTTTCTCGCACGCGCGACAGTGCGAAGCGCTGTTAAATTTTTCCCAGTCGTCGCGCGTAAATTCTGCCATGGGAACATTGGCTGAAATTGTCGTCTGTACACTATGCGCCAAATTTTTTAATTCTTCCGCGAACCACGCTATACAGTCTTTGTCGCGGCAAAAACGATAGCCCGACAGTGAGCTGTCGTAGGAGCAGTGCACGCTCGTAATACCCGATACTGAAGACGTTGTGATGTTGGTACGTATGCGTAGCGGATTGTGAATCGCTGTCTATTCTTTCCAAGGCACACTCAAGATCGGCGTAGACTACGAACGGGACGCGCTCTTTCCAGCAATGGTTGCGGAAGCTCAGTCATTTGTCGTCCTCGCTCGGCAGCTTTATCGCACAATCGTTTAGTTTCCCATAGTCCTCAGTATGGATCTCCAGTTTTGCGCTCGTGCTAAAGTAATGGAAGCATCTGGAATCAATTATTGTTATTATTAGTATTATTACTATTATCATCATTATCATTATCATTATCATTGTCATTTCATTATTATTATTACATACCTATCGCAGAAATATTTCCTGTTCTTTTTTCTGCTAAGTTGAGAACTGACAAGGCGGGATAAATCTTTGATGAGCGCAAAGTGTCCC
>NW_017299988.1:42883-43667 GCF_001594075.2 Trachymyrmex cornetzi
TAGAATAATGCGGATAGGAAGATACCCTTTCCACATGTTTTGGAGCTGGATGCAGAGCGGCGACCACCGACCACGCAAAACACGCATCGCCCGCAGATTGTACGTTGATCATCGCTCTCTTTAGCATAATTTATCGCGGGAGTTTGATGTGACATCCCGCGCGCAGAGGATTGTGCTTATTCGCGTTCACCGCCAAATTTAGTATACGCGACAGTGCCCATCCGCTGTCGCATTCTTGAAATTCTTCGAGCGATGTTAGGATAGGCTCGACGACGCGCGTCACGTACCACTCGCGCAAATCAGTGTATCGGTATAGTTCATAGTTCCGGGTGGCGATACTCTTGTTCGCGCGTTTATCACCAGCCACGAACTCACCATTGAAAATAGTGTTTATTTTTATAGAGTCATATCTCTGCATGATACACTGTACACGCTCGAGCACAATTTCACTCGCGTCTTCGAGAAATCGCCGAGGCTCGATGTGATTGGAGTTTATTACCGCACTCGTCAGAATACGGCTTTCGAACGCCGTTTCGATCTCGCGCCATCGAAGTCCATGTCCTGCACCTACGTGCACGAATCGTCCGCGCACCGAATCCTTCAAGCTTTCAAGCCGCGCGATACATGCGATCACTGATTGTCTATTACCAATCGATAATCGCGGGCGTTTGATACGGCTCTGCTCTTCCAGAGATTCTATAAATTCATCGCAACGTTGTTCCCACGCGACATACTCTTCTCTTGTATTAAGCAGGGTAGCTTGCTCAATCAAATCACGCTCCAT
>NW_017299988.1:43720-44674 GCF_001594075.2 Trachymyrmex cornetzi
GTTATTTTTATATCATTTACTTGGTCACGTGACATTACATTGATGATCACCGCTCGAACATGTTGTGACATGTCGTATCATGTCCTTGAAAAATTTCTTAAATGACGCTAACAAAGCAGATATACTTTGATGAAATTGCATTTTTGCAGGTGTTTGTATCACATTACATTGATGATGATGATGTCACCGCAAAATATGTCCTTGAAAAAGTTTCTTATATTACGCTAACAGAGCAGTTATATATATTTGCAAATGTTCCATTTTACTGTATTAGATTAGATTGATGACAACACCGGATGCTTCTTTTATTGTAAGAGGTGCACTTTTGCACGTGTTAATATGATGACGTCATCGCGAAACATGTTGCGACATGTTTTCGCAAACATTGCATTTTTTTTACTATTGTTGAGTGGGGAACGAAAAATATAAATACTGATGAGGATCGCGCAAAGTCAGTCTGTGTAAAATGGCTAACCGTAAATGTCTATCGATCGAGCAATTGGTTCGCATACGGGAATTTGGATTCCGGAATGTGTTAATACATAATACTACTTATTGTCCGGTTTGTTCGAGGAAACATATGAGTGATATTGAATATATCGATGGCGTAGTATGGTCATCGTTTTCAACATGTCGGGACTGTGCACTGAATACCCTCATTTACAAAGATGCTGGAATGGGTAAACGAAGGTTTTCGGATGTAGTCAGTACCGTTACATAGAGGGGATAAGGTTTGAAAGCTGCTCGGAAGGTTCTGTAAGTATTTCATTTATATCTGCTTGTGAAAAAGTTTTCTCTATAGATGACTTATTCGTTTATTTTTTCATTACAGCGCGTCGTCATATATAATTTTGGGAGGCTGGCAACATTATAGTTATATTCGGAGGAGAATTAAATAATAAAATACATATACATATATACATATAAATATACTTATAAATAAATATATATACA
>NW_017299988.1:45487-48225 GCF_001594075.2 Trachymyrmex cornetzi
CCCCCCTCGCCGCGGGTACCCCCCGCCCCTCACCATCCCTCGTTGCCCCTGAGTTAGAATCCCCCTATATACCCTACTACACTAAGAATCAGATTTTTGTTTCTTATATTTACATCATATTTGCATCGTGGTATTTCGTTTTCTAATTTATTTAATACGACTACAATATTTGTAATCACAATCGGCTCACCTATGAAGCATTTGATGATCGAATACAACGTAAAGTTGCAGTAAAATTTATGTACATCTGTCTATTTGGGGATACAAAATTTAAATTTATTGTATATAAATGTTTAAAAATTATTTCATTATTAAATACGTTAGAAATTATTAAGTAAACGACAAGTAAATAAGATATTAAAGCGAAAGATCGAAAATAATTTTAGAAGAATAATCTTAAGATATTAAATAAGGAAGTAATGTACAGAGATGAATAGAAAACTAAGTTTACTCATTTTAAAGAGAAATAAAAAAATTATTAACATCATATATGAATTGTAATGTTACAAATATCAATCATGTCAATTTCCTTATTTATTAATTTATGTATAATATCTTATTGCTCCGATGACAATTACTTACGCATATGAGCATGGATGGCGTATATACGGAAATGTAAATAATTAATTCTCGCGAAAATGATATGTTGTAATACAACTTTATTACACATGGTTGAATTCATAAAAAAATAATCTTTAATTTGGTGAAGAAAAAATTTACAAAATTTAAGATTTTAGAAATGGGTGGTGGGGTATTTTGTTAAACAAAAAAATAAAAATTTTTTTTTCTTCATATCTTTAAAGTACTATTGAAATCGTACAACTTCTGTTTAAAAATTTTTTTTCTATCTTTTATACTTTCGACGATATTCGCCTCGAAAGAAAAATACCGTTTTTTTTTTCAAAGGAATGTTTCATCCCTTAAACATGAGTTAGGGCACGTTTAAAAAAATACGTGTCTCTTAGATTTTCGTGTTTAACAACATATTTCATGAAGAATCTCAATCGGTTCCGGAGAGTTGTGAAACTTCCCTTGTTAGCACAGCGGTTCGGAATACTAGCTAATCGGGATTTGGTCAGAACGAGAGTTGTCGTGAAAAAGACGCTTCGACGAGTAATACCATGTCTTCTGTACAATTTTAAAATACTGCTTCCTCGTCGGAGTTCGGATACGATTTGCTCTCTTCGCCTATCCCCACGATTATGCCTCTCGGCGGTACCTTGCGGAGACCGAAGCTCGGCGATACTCAGTCGCATTCGGAGCTTCTCGATCCGAACGCGAGTTTTCGGTTCGAGCTGCTATCACGTGTGAATTTTGTTTGAAGTCAATTAAAAATAATATCGGGCGCACTGTGCCCTCATCTCGGCATAAAATGCCGTGGTATCCGGCTGGCGTACAGCCGGAGACGATGTCTTTTCAGGGTATCGTTGCAATCTTTCCTCATGCAAGTGTATCGTGTATCATATGAGTAAAAAACTATTTTAAAATTGTTGTATATCTCAGAAACAAAGAATCATATTAAGTGCTTTTTCAAGCTAAAAGTTGGTACTTTGGTGTAACAATAATTTAAAAAATGTGAATTAAAAAAATAATTAGTTGCTTGTGCTATATTAAAAACCCTAAAAAAAATTGTTTTTAGTCTTTTAGATGCCATTTTTTCTTAAAATTATGAACTTTTGTGAACGGATTCGTGTTTAACAGACAAAAATATATCGGAAAAGACTGTTCGCAATCATATAGCAAAAAAAAGTTTAAATTTTGTTCTAGATTATAATCAGAGTATAAAACTGCATCGAAATCCTGGCGGAAAAATTTCTATTCCAAAGTATATCAAAAAGTAGCCTTTCTACTTCTATGACTGTGGCGTAGAATCGCGTTGTTAAACATAGAAATAACTACGCGAAAAATGTAAAATGGCGTACTTAGACCTACCCTTACGGAAAAAACTCTGAAAATTTCAGTGTTTACACTCAAATTTGAGTGTAAACTCTAAATTTTGGGAGTTTACTCTGAAATTTGTGTGTTTACACTTAAATTTTGAGTGTTTACACTCAAACATTGAGTATATACACTCAAAGATTGAGCGTTCACAACGTTCATACTCAAGTTAGAGTTTACACACTAAACATCTAAAGGTTACCCTCAACACTTGGGTATGACAGGCAACAAATGAGCGTAAACAAACCCTAAACCTTTGAGTGTCTTCAAAATTGAGTATATAAACTTAACAGTTATTTGAGTTTTAATTTCCATGATTAAGATAAATGCCAAAATATTGAATGTAGATGCCCGCAAATTTGCGTACTTAAAAATAATGGCGTTTACAATTTAATATTTGTTCTAAAATTTTAATTTGTTTTGAAATTTTTATTTGTTTTGAAATTTTAATATTTATTTCTATTCCTATAATAATACTTCCTCCATTGTACATAGGGTCTAAGGGTGAAATCACACGGTGCGGAAAAGGAAATATGTCACAAAAGCAACCAATCAGCTTTATTCTGCGTTATTCCGAATAGCGCTAATTGGTTGTTTTAATGAGCGCATTTCAATGAGCGGACTCAACAGTTGAGTGCGAGTGCCATGCTCGCTGTTATTAGTGTATTCTTTTAGCTCACCCAATCAGAATTTTAAATCTAGAAGAATATACCAATAACGACGAGCAGAGATGCCAATTTTGTTACGGTTTACGACATCGAGACTAGCGCCATCGGTCGGCCGCCTGGCGCAACCGGTAG
>NW_017299988.1:48455-48956 GCF_001594075.2 Trachymyrmex cornetzi
ATATATATATATATAATTATCGTAATAATTCTTAATATGTCTTTAATAATATTAAAATTATATATATACAGTAATTTTTAATAATATTTGTAATAATATTAAATTATATACACACATATATATGTGTGTAATTTTACAATAATTTTTTATTTGCTTATTAAAAAGCGAATCGGTTTATTCCTACAGTTATTGCTCGAAAACTACACATATGATGAGAGTAGTATATGATACTACTCTCACTGCATTTATTAAAAATTAACTTGTTTGTTTGTGCGTGCGTGCGTGTGGTGTCTATACACACACACACACAAGTCAATTTTTAATAAATGTAGTGATCATATACTACTCTGATATGTGTAATTTTCGAGCAATACCTGTAGGAAGAAACCGATTCGCTTTTTAATAAGCAAATAAAAAAAAACTATTGTAAAATTACATATAAAGGCTTTCAACAACGTACTATCTACACATTTTATTTATTGTCACATCGGATAATTACGT
>NW_017299988.1:53564-53806 GCF_001594075.2 Trachymyrmex cornetzi
TATCCCTATATAAACCGCGACATCGCGAGACACACAGTCAGAAAAAATAGAGAGGAGTAAAAATAGAGAGCAGAGAAAAATAGGAAAGACAGAGAAATAAAAATTCAGAAAGTCGGAAGTTTTAAACTCAGTGCATTTTTTTTACCATACTAAAAACATTAAAATCAGTGCGCCGTTGGAGAGGCCAAACCGAGACCAAAGGACCGAGGGCTAAAAATCCAGTCTCACCGCTCTGCCAAATA
>NW_017299988.1:55684-56236 GCF_001594075.2 Trachymyrmex cornetzi
TCACCATGCATGTGTTGAAAGACTTCTGAAATATTGGGATACGATAAAAAATTTTCTTCAGGAAGCAGTTGTAAGCGAAAAAACAAAGTCCGCGGAAAATTTATTGTCTATAATGAACAATGTAGAGACAAAAGCGTATTTCCTGTTTTTAGAATATGTTTTAAACTTCTTTAACCAATTTAATGCATATTTTCAAGCATCACAAACGCGAATTCATGTACTGCAATCAAAATCTTTACAATTCCTTTATAACATTTGCCGACATTTCTTAAAAGCTGAGCATTTAAAACCTTTCTCAATAAATATAACATTCTGTTATACCGCGTAACACGGTATTGGATTCGAGATCCAGCGGGGACGACAATAGGCGGGATCCAGCGGGGACGACAATAGGCGGATAATCAACTCACACAATATCGAATAACTTTTGTATAATCACTTTTTATTAATAAACTAGTATCTCTTAGTTAGATTCGTTGTCACCTTTAATCTTAGTATAATTACGTTACAGACCAGGTAACGCGACGCGCTTTTGACTTCTCGAATTGACTC
>NW_017299988.1:58962-63942 GCF_001594075.2 Trachymyrmex cornetzi
GAGCTTGTGCTTGTGTGTGTGCTACCGGTTGCGCCAGGCGGCCGACCGATGGCGCTAGTCTCGATGTCGTAAACCGTAACAAAATTGGCATCTCTGACGACGAGTGCTCACTCAACTGTTGAGTCCGCTGAATGACGCATTCTTTGTTCTGAAATCATTTTCCGCACCGTGTGATTTCACCCTGACACTAAAGTTACCTATCAAGTTGATATTAACACTCAACATCCAAGCTATCAATAACACTCAAGTTGAGAGTTATACTCAGGTTGAGCGTCCAAAATAATCATTAATTGAGTGTTACCTTGAGTGTATTTTTTCAGTGTTTTCTAAAGTGTAAACACTCAAATTTTAAGAATTTTTTCCGTAAGGGTAGTTAGTCACAGAAAGTACGCCAAAGTACGCGCAACTTATAATTATTACTTCCTGAACTACGCCTTTCTATGTCGAACTACGTCAAACTAATTTTTATACTTTCGTAGTATTTGGAGAAAGTATGCCATTCTACGTCCTTTTACACAGAATCACATTCTACAACCGAATAGTTGGGCATAGAAATAAAACTATGGCTATCTACGCCAAGCTACGCGGTTGCACGAAAAAATCGTTTCTTGAGGTACGTATTTCTATGCTAAACTATGCCAAAATACAATACTTACATTTTAATTTATCTGTTTCTAACAAAGCAAGCCATTCTACGCCACTTTACGCAAAATTACTTTTACTCATCCGTGAGCATTATGCACCACCGCCGACAGAAGGCCACGGCGGAAATGCATAAACTCGTAAATAAGAGAATCACCTGGGAAAGTATATAAGGAGAGCAGCATTTCGCATGTGAAGTGATCCCTAAAAGTTGGGCTTTAATATTAAAGTACCTATGCTACGATGGAATCATAATGTCATAACAATAACGTGATAGCATCTTGAATTCATGCCAAATGAGTTCAAAATATCATCATGTTACTTTAAACAATATAATATATTATAGGTATAATTCAACGCAAAAAGGACATATAAGAGTCAAGTTAATTTTTAAAATATTAAAATATATATATCTCTAACATAAATACAATGAAAATTTGCTCAAAGCTTTGAAAAGACAATACATTACATTACATTACATGTTTCAGCTTATTATTAAGCCATCTTCAGATGATATACATAATTATTGTTCCGGAAGTTCTTAAATGTTTACTAATTGGCATTCGTCCCTTGTAAATTTTGAATGTTCGGTACGTGTCCAGGCCAAAATTTCCTTCTCAACGATTAGCAGATCGAAAGCTTGAAATTTCTGTATATTATATATGAAGCAACCAATTATTGATCCATATATATGTGAGAATAAAGAAAGAAAAATAAGAAGAAAAAATCAAGTTATATAAATCTTGTTATGAACACTCACCGTACACTCGAACATCTCAAAGTGATAATCGAATATTAGTCAAAATTAGTCAGAAGAATTAAATAGAATAAGCTCATAGAAAACTAAGTGGTCAAATGTATAAAAATATCACATCAATTCAAAGAACCAATAGACCAAAGGATGACCATTGCAACACATAATGTCACGATACATTGTAATAGATTGTAATAATGAAAGACAGTAATAAGATATGTATCATGCAAGAAATCTCGCCACGTACTGATTTTTACAAGCCTTGTTGGCAGAAAGATAATTGACAAATCTTATCTTTCTGCCAACAAGGCTTGTAAAAATCAGTACGTGGCGAGATTTCTTGCATGATACATATCTTATTACTGTCTTTCATTATTACAATCTATTACAATGTATCGTGACATTATGTGTTGCAATGGTCATCCTTTGGTCTATTGGTTCTTTGAATTGATGTGATATTTTTATACATTTGACCACTCAGTTTTCTATGAGCTTATTCTATTTAATTCTTCTGACTAATTTTGACTAATATTCGATTATCACTTTGAGATGTTCGAGTGTACGGTGAGTGTTCATAACAAGATTTATATAACTTGATTTTTTCTTCTTATTTTTCTTTCTTTATTCTCACATATATATGGATCAATAATTGGTTGCTTCATATATAATATACAGAAATTTCAAGCTTTCGATCTGCTAATCGTTGAGAAGGAAATTTTGGCCTGGACACGTACCGAACATTCAAAATTTACAAGGGACGAATGCCAATTAGTAAACATTTAAGAACTTCCGGAACAATAATTATGTATATCATCTGAAGATGGCTTAATAATAAGCTGAAACATGTAATGTAATGTAATGTATTGTCTTTTCAAAGCTTTGAGCAAATTTTCATTGTATTTATGTTAGAGATATATATATTTTAATATTTTAAAAATTAACTTGACTCTTATATGTCCTTTTTGCGTTGAATTATATTTGTAATATTCAAGAGTCCTTTTTAATTTTCTTTATTATATATATTATTATATATTATATATTATATATTATTATATATTATAGGATTGTACATGTGATAACACAAGCTATAGAAATCAAAGCCTTACACGGTCTAGCTGGATCTTAGTGCTTATATGATTCTTATGTGAATTTATTAGTACTACGTATGTAGTCCCACAGAAACGCGCGCCGAAAATTTTTCGGTCTTGAAACGCTAACTCTACTAAAATACCTCGGTAGTTAGACTTAGGACGCTCGCACGGTATGCAAGAGATCCGGGTTCAACTCCCAGCCCAGGTAATATTTTTCGCAATAACAATTAATTATGTACAGATTTTAATATGTCCTTCATCATTATTAACATCGTTTCGACGATGCGAATAAGCATCAAAAATTTGTTAAAAATTGCTAGTCAATTTAACTCGTGATATTATTGCGTAGATTAGTAGAATTAGTGTTTCAAGACCGAAAATTTTTCGGCGCGCATTCTGTGGGACTACATACGTAGTATATTAAATTCACATAAAAATCATACAAGCATTAAGATTCAGATAGACCGTGTAAGGATGTGATTTCTATAATAAGTTAGGAAGCTACAGCCCATTTATGAAGCACAGATATACGGTGCGCGCGCCTATGTTCGATTCGGACATGAAGTATAGATTTGAGAATAGGAGGAAATCAATGCTTCCGCAGAACTTACCAGGTATGTAAATATGAAACCGGAATTTTTTAAATAGAAAATACACGTTTATTGCATGAAAACGATAAAAAATATTTTATTCGAAGTATTGCCCATCTCTAGCTATACATTTTTCCCACCTGTCTGACAATTTGTGGATGCCACATCAAAACAATTGTTGCTCTTTTGAGCCAAATCAGTCATCTAGTTATTTTCGTACATCTTCGTAAGAAGTGAAGCGCTGCTGAGCAAGCGCGTGTCTCATCGATGCAAATAAGCAGTAATCGGACGGAGCCAAGTCTGGTGAGTAAGCCGCATACGAAAGTATTTCCCAACCAAACGCCTCAATCGTTTCCTTGATCAGTTTTGCTATGTGTGATGGTGCATTATCACGAAGCAAAATCACTTTGTGTTGCCTTTTTTGATATTCCGGTCGTTTTTCACGCAAAGCTTGATTCAAATTAATCATTTGTTGTCGGTAGCGTTCAGCATTAACGGTTTCGCCAGGTTTTAGCAGCTCATAATAGATCCCACCTTTCTGATCCCACCAAACACAGAGCATTGTCTTCCGTCCATAGCGATTTGTCTTTACAGTCGATGTCGATGGTTCGCCTGGAGTTACCCATGATCTTTTACGCTTAGGATTCTCAAAATATATCCACTTTTCATCGCCAGTTACAATTCGATGGAGAAATGACATTCCTTTGTACCTGGCGAGCATCATTTCGCAAGTGGTTTTTCGGTTTTCCTGCTGTCTTTCATTCAGTTCATGTGGAACCCATTTTCCCATCTTCTGGATCTTTCCCATGGATTTCAAACGTATAGAGATGGCTTCTCGTGTCACGTTCAATTGATCCGCGAGTTGTTGTTGAGTTTGAGCGTCATCCTCATCCATCAATGCTTGCAATTCGTTGTCTTCAAACTTTTCCGGTGGTTTCCACGTTCTTCGTTTCTCACGTCAAAATCGCCACTTTTGAATTTTTTAAACCACTCAAAGCACTGTGATTTGCCATGAGCATGCTCACCGTAAGCTTCGACAAGCATTCGATGCGATTCTGCAGCAGTTTTCTCCAAATGGTAAAAGAAAATCAATGCTGTCCGCAAATCGTAGTTTCCTGGCACAAAATTCGACATGTTCAACGCTATTACACACTATACTGTTGTATGAAACTTGTATTGTTGTGAGTTGAAAATCTTTGTCAGATGTCAGAACAAGGAAATGGCGTCAATGACGCGGTCTGACGGCAACTACATTGACAGCTATGGCCATCTATTGGTAAATTCCGGTTTCATATTTACATACCTGGTAAATGAAAAATTTTGAGCCTAACATAGAAACAAGTAATTTTTCGGTCAAATTCAATTTTATTTTTCCACATAGTCTCTTTTAAGTTGATACATTTTTTCCAGCGATGCTCCCACCCCTTTAATCCATTCAAATAATACTGAACGTCTTGCTTTGCAAAATAGGCATCTACGGATGCGATGATCTCCTCGTTCGATGAAAATTTCTGTCCTCCGAGCCAATCTTTGAACCTAGGAAACAGAAAAAAGTCGCTGGGGGCCTGATCTGGTGAATACGGTGGATGGTCAATTAATTCGAACCGCAATTCATGAATTTGTGCCATAGCGACCGCCAAAACGTAAGACGGTGCTTTATCTTGATAGAACAGCACCTTCTTCTTTTTCAAATGCGGTCGTTTTTTCTCAATTTCTGCCTTCAGCTTGTCAAGCAATGATGCGTAGTACGTCCCTGTTATTGTTTTACCTTTTTCAAGATAGTCGATCAACACAATTCTATGACCAATGTTGCGCTTAGATGGTTTTAAAATCATCTAGATGGAGATGAGATGGAAATCCGTAAATCCATCTTAGATGAGATGAAGATGGTTTTGATTTGCAA
>NW_017299988.1:64611-69074 GCF_001594075.2 Trachymyrmex cornetzi
CCCGCCGATAAAACCGTCTTCGCTTTCTTCGGAGCAGGTTCACCCTTCGCAGTCCATTATTTTGTTTGTTCTTTCGTTTCAGGAGTGAAGTGGTGGACCCAAGTTTCATCAACCGTTATTAATCGACGCAAAAAATCCGACTCGTTTCGCTTAAACCGCTCCTACAGGGCCTTAGAAATGTTCATTCGAATGAGTTTTTGATCCAGAGTAAGCAAGCGCGGCACCCAACGCACGGTTAACTTACGCATGCCTAATTCTTCAATCAATATATGACAAACACGTTCTTTTGATATGCCAACAGCCTCTGCTATCTCCCTAATCTTAATTCGACGGTTGTCCATTATCATTTGATGAATTTCTTCGATTGTTATCGGTGATGGTCGCAGTTGTTGGCCGTCCCGAACGCTTGTCATCAGCTAAGCTGGTACGACCACGTTTAAATTCAGCTACCCATCCTTTCACGGTGGCAAATGATGGGGCAGAGTCCCCGTAAACAGCGTCCAACTCGGCTTTAATTTACGTAGACGTATTGCCTTTCAAATGCAAGAATTTAATCATAGTACGATATTCAATTTTTTCCATTTTTACAAAATGGCGACACAAATGATTGTCAAACAGGAACTGAACGTCCAAAGTGGCCACAATTGTCACAGATATCTTTCGTAAGTATCACGATTATAATACCAGTATGGTTTTGACGAGTAACGCCATCTTCATAATGAGGCTTAAAACTTTTCAGACGACTCTCGTACATACCTCGTATATGGACGAGGTCGTTAAAAAGCGTGGTCAAAAATGGTCTCATTTAGTTCGATTGAGATGTCGCTTTCGTTCTACGACACCGTTCTCGCAATTTTTGGTCATATCAATTTTCGCGTTTTCCTCGAAGCTAGTTTTTCGAAACTGGTGGGAAAGATAACTCAAAAACTGTTTGATCGATCGAACTAAATCAGGTGACCACTTTTGACCACGCTTTTTAACGGTCTCGTCCAATTGTCCCTGTGCATACATATTGTTTAATGTTATAATTTGTCGATGAACCGATAAATTTAATAAAATAATTAATTAAAACAATTGTTATTGCATAAATAAATTGAAATTTTTGGGTCAAAATCGTAGTTATGTTTTTAAAGGTGTTGCCATTTTGTTAATTTTTATTTTTAACTTATTTTTAGGTTCATAGATAAGGTACTGTCATACAAAATAAAAAACCATTTTGTTTTTTTGTTTCATACAAACACAAAAGGCGTTACATTTCCACCGGTTCACGATTCCGGCGACGAGGTTGCGTCAACAATTATTTATAAAAGTTACCAAATCAACTACATACATTGAAATAAAAAAAATTTTTTTACTCTTTAATATATGTAGTAAAACACCAAAAATTTTTAAACAATCCATTGCATACTTTAAAAAAAAACTCCTAAAAATGGCCTTCTTTTTAGCAGTTTATACGAGGCGACCCCCTTAAATCCTATAACTTTGTTGGAAACATTTTTCTCAAAAATGTTTTCCTTTTGAGATATTCGACCGTTTTCTGTTTGACTTTTGATACATCCTATATACACCACAGGCTAAAAATGTGGAAACACTTGCAGTGTTTTCGCATTTTATATAAAGTTAAATATCTTAGTAAAAAAATCGTAGACAAATTTTCGACCACACATTTTAAAGCCCAAAGATAAATTTAAATATGCATTCGAACTTTTTTCTACTGCATTTTGTTCCTAAATTACTTATGACAGAAGATTGATTTTTCTGCAATATTTTTATCTTACTTTATAACACTGCAATTTGGTGAAACGTCATCCAACGAAATTGAATACAAAAATTGTTTAAGCAAGCTTTTCGACCTTTAAAATGTTTTTTTAGAAAAAATTGGTACGATCATTTTTCATTAAGATATCGAATTTTTTATTGTGTAAACTTTCATTAAGTAAAAGCCTTCTTTAACATTGACGTCAAAAAAAGTTCTTAAAAAATTTTAAAAAGTTTATACGAATCAAGCGTACGTTGTAACAAACATTTCCTCTTATCTTTTTTTCCATAAGCTTTTTAGTTACGAAGTTAAAAACAGAAAAGGAATTAAAAATCAGAAAAAGTAAGTTTACACGTAATGAAACTTTACACAATAAACAAATTCAATATTTTTGTAAAAAGTCATCGTATTAAAATTTTTTCAAAGAGCTATTTAAAACTTGGCCTAACTTTAAAATATTTTGTACATTAAATTTTGTGCGATATTTCATCGAACTGCGGCGCTTTAAAGTAATATAAAAATAATACGAAATAGATTTTATGTAATTTGGAAACAAAATGTTGTAGAAAATTTGAACGCCAAGTTAAAGGCCTGTCTTTACGTTTTCAAAAATGTGTGTCAAAAACTTTTCTTTTACGATCTTTTTTAACAAGTTATTTAACTATTCGTGAAATGCGAAGAAATCGCAAGTATTTCCAAACTTCTGACCGAGACTCGGAGGTGTATATATAAAACAAATAAATAGAGACAACTGCATTTAAGAGCCTTAAGGCGATGCTAAAGCCTCCTGTTTTACCCACATTTTCATTCGGTGAAAAATCTCCGTATTAGATGTACGGATTGCAAAAGTATTATTACATAAATTAAGGTACGCACAAACAACTGGATTTTATGAGAAAATCGAAAAAAAGTTTAAAATTTGTTAAAAATTCACTTACTTTTGGCTCGTACAGCTCTCACCTCAAATATATATTTGCTTGATATAAGAGTTTTAGAGTCCATATCTTGAAAATAAGCGTGCAGCTGAGGTCACATTATTGAAACGAACGACACCGAGTTTGTAGAATTAAGATTGAAAGTCTAGAAAAAAAGTATTGTCACCGAATAGAAAATACAGGTGCTTTGCGAAGACTGGGACTGTCAACCCTTACGGAAAGAACTCTAAAAATTTGAGTGTTTACATTTAAAAAACACTGAAAAAATACACTCAAGGTAACACTCAATTAATGATTATTTTGGACGCTCAACCTGAGTATAACTCTCAACTTGAGTGTTATTGATAACTTGGATGTTGAGTGTTAATCTCAACTTGATAGTTAACTTTAGTGTCAGGGTGAAATCACACGGTGCGGAAAATGATTACGGAACAAAGAATGCGTCATTCAGCGGACTCAGCAGTTGAGTGAGTACTCGCTGTTATTGGTATATTCTTCTAGATCTAAAATTCTGATTGGATGAGCTAAAAAAATACACTAATAACAGCGAGCATGGCACTCGCATTCAACTGTTGAGTCCGCTAAATGCGCCCATTGAAACAACCAATTAGCGCTATTCGGAATAACGCAGAATAAAGCTGATTGGTTGATTTTGTGACATATTTTCTTTTCCACACCGTGTGATTTCACCCTTAGCCCCTACGTACAATGGAGGAAGTATTATTATAGAGGAATAGAAATAAATATTAAAATTTAACTTATCAGAAATGTATTCCGGTATCTGGTTATATAACTGGTATCTGATAAGCTGAAATCTTAATATTGAGTCCTATTAAATTATAATTATTGAACTATTATTGAGTACGATTAAACTATTATTATTAAACTATTATTGAGTCCTATTAAACTATTATTTTAACTATTGCGAAAATTGCAAAATGGTAGAGGACTTTTCGACTCAGTTTAGTCCGCTCTATCTACACAAAAATGATTAGCAAAAAAGGTCCGGACACCCTGTATATGTGTATATATACAATTAATGTAAAAAAAATATTAATTTCCAATAAAAACGGTATATGTTTTTACCTAAATAGAACAAATATTAAATTGTAAACACCATTATTTTTAAGTACTCAAATATTTGCGTGCGTCTACATTCAATATTTTGGCATTTATCTTAATCATGGAAATTAAAACTCATGGAAACAAATAACTGTTAAGTTTATGTACTCAATTTTAAAGACACTCAAAGGTTTAGGGTTTACGCTCATTTATTGCATGTCATATACCCAAGTGTTGAGGGCAACCTTTAGATGTTTAGTGTGTGAACTCAAACTTGAGTGTGAACGTTGTGAACGCTCAATCTTTGAGTGTATATACTCAATGTTTGAGTGTAAACACTCACAATTTAAGTGTAAACACACAAATTTCAGAGTAAACTTCCAAAATTTGGGATTTACACTCAAATTTGAGTATAAACACTGAAATTTTCAGAGTTTTTTCCGTAAAGGAACAGAGCAGAAATTCCGTGTAGCAGTAGTTGCACGGTCTTACGATAGATTTTGCTGGCATATGTTAGATAAGAACAGATGTATGTGTTTGAGTAAGACAGAATGATATGCAGGGCGTATAAAAAGTCCAGGACCTCTTAAGGCGATGCTAAAGCCCCACTGTTTTACCACATTCCTATTCGGTGGGATTTCTCCGTATTGGATGTACGGATTGCAAAAGTATTATTACTTAAATTATAGTACGCACACAGAGGATGT
>NW_017299988.1:70234-70496 GCF_001594075.2 Trachymyrmex cornetzi
GGAAATTGTAATGTCATAATAAAATGTTTATTATAATAAAATAACGACAATGATAACAGTGTTACAAAAAACACGTTACTTCCCCTTCTTGAATGCACCGTATTGCATATATAACCGTATGCAAAAATTTTCGTATGCGATATTTTTCCAGTTACTCATTTTGAGCGCGTACGAATAATTGCCACATAAGAAAAACTTTATAAATGCATTTTATAAGTTGTGTCATTTTACGTCTTATTTATATGCATTGTTTGTAAATTTT
>NW_017299989.1:0-246 GCF_001594075.2 Trachymyrmex cornetzi
GTATGTTATACATATACATAGCATATATAACATGGCTATCAGTTATACGCATAATTGTCATACTACGCTATATTAATAATATTCTTGAGGCTTTCTTGAGTGTTTCCTATATGACAATCTTGTGTTTCGCGGGTTTTCTCCGTGTTCGAATCCATTCTTGGAATGCCAACGTTTCGTGAACCTTGCAGTCCACTTCATCAGGGCGAGGAGCAGCCTGATACTAAGCTGTTCTCCCGGGTCGTTCCC
>NW_017299989.1:1489-1729 GCF_001594075.2 Trachymyrmex cornetzi
GGGAACGACCCGGGAGAACAGCTTAGTATCAGGCTGCTCCTCGCCCTGATGAAGTGGACTGCAAGGTTCACGAAACGTTGGCATTCCAAGAATGGATTCGAACACGGAGAAAACCCGCGAAACACAAGATTGTCACATACTACGCTATATGTCTATAATGTGTGTATATCACAATCAAAGTGTTAACTTTAATAAATGTATACACTTACTAGTCAATGTTAACATTTACTACAGCAGGCT
>NW_017299989.1:2153-2484 GCF_001594075.2 Trachymyrmex cornetzi
GTTGGAAGAGACCAATATCCAGCAATAGATAAAATCAGGCTGATATTGATAGAGGAACATTTATTTAAAGTACATGTGTAACGAAATAACACTTTTTCCTTCGTCTAATTTGCTATTGTAACTTAGTATGTAATATGTATTGTTTTACATAGCTAAATAGCTATATAGCATATACATATGTAGCTAGTTCATCTCTCTTTATTATGTCTAATAAAAAGAGATAGAAGTTACTTATGTTTAGATATTCATGTAGATATAATATAGACATATTGAGTATTAGAATTATATTTTATGTGCATTATATATGTGTGTGTATGTATGTATATATATA
>NW_017299989.1:2962-3281 GCF_001594075.2 Trachymyrmex cornetzi
ATATCAGTACACAGTCGTAGCATCACTTTTTCCTATGGCTAAGGTCATTTTAGGTTAAAATGTAACATGTATTATTGTCAATATATGGACACGTGTTGCCCATATATACATATGTATATATGGGTATGTATATATGTAGCTACTCCATTTTTTGCTATGTCTATCAAAAAGAGAGATAGAAGTTATATATGCTCAAATATAGAGATATTACTGATCTGGAGACACGGTAGTGTCTTGGCACTAAGGCAAGGCCAATGTCAGTATATATTTATACGTGTAATATGTTAAATTGTATGTGTATTATAATGTCAATAACACA
>NW_017299989.1:3407-4363 GCF_001594075.2 Trachymyrmex cornetzi
TCAATCGATAGCCACCACACGAATTGTATAATAAAAGTGCTTTTATTTATTTTGTACGTGCCCTACGAGCGGAGATATCGCGACGCAAAGTTCCGAACTACTACTTTTCACTTCTCAGATTTTCAGATACGTCGTTCTGGTCATCATTATTATTCTTATCATCTTCGACCGCATTCCACACATTCCTTTCGTGTCCATCTGACTTTCTTTCCGCTAGGAGCGCTATACATGATCGGCGAGCGCTGCGATCTGGAGACACGACAGTGTCGCCAACGTTACGCATACGGGAATCCGCGTGTTTGGTGCAAGTGACTTATACATATATTCTCACAATGGCAGCACCAATAAGGAACTTTGTTCACTCGGCGCGAATGAGAGGAAAATTAGAATAAACTAGTGTACACTTTTGGAATTATTAAAGTCACGACGCGACGCGAAAGAGAGAAAGACACGGGTATATAATTTAATATAATTAATTGAAATTAAAATGAAATTTAATTAATAAAATGAATTAAAATAAAATATTAATTATAATTAAAATGAAATATCGAGATTGTCGCTGAAGATCGAGGTATTTACCGTTGAGGAAGAGGGTGTATAGATATTCAGGAATTAAGCGTCTAAGTGTTCGCCGTCGAGGAACTAAGCGTCTAGATGTTTGTCGTCGAGGAAGTGGGTGTCTAGGTGTTGTCTACATGTTCGCCACCGAGGAAGTTGGTGTCTAGGTGTTCGCCATCGAGGAAATGGGTGTCTAGGTGTTCGCCGTCGAGGAAGTGGGTGTATAGGTGTTCGCCGTCGAAGAAGTGAATGTCTAGGTGTTGTCTACATGTTCGCCACCGAGGAAGTTGGTGTCTAGGTGTTTGCCATCGAGGAAATGGGTGTCTAGGTGTTCGCCGTCGAGGAAGTGGGTGTATAGGTGTTCGCCGTCGAAGAAGTGAGTGTCTGGGTGCTCGCTG
>NW_017299989.1:4418-5730 GCF_001594075.2 Trachymyrmex cornetzi
GTCTAAGTGTTCGCCATAGAGGAAATGAGCGTCTAGGTAATCGACCTCGAGGAAGTAGGTGTCTAGGTGTTCGCCGTCGAGGAAATGGGTGTCTAGGTGTTCGCCGTCGAGGAAGTGGGCGTCTAGGTGTTCGCCGTCGAAGAAGTGAGTGTCTGGGTGCTCGCTGTCGAAGAAATATGTTCGCCATCGAGGAAGTTGGTATCTAGGTGTTTGCCATCGAGGAAATGAGTGTCTAGGTGTTCGCCGTCGAGGAAGTGGGTGTCTAGGTGTTCGCCGTCGAAGAAATGGATGTCTAGGTGTACGCCGTCGAGGAAGTTGGTGTCTAGGTGTTTACCATCGAGGAAATGAGTGTCTAGGTGATCACCGTCGAGGAAGTGGGTGTCTAAGTTTTCGCTATTGGGGAAATGGGTGTCTAGGTATTCGCCGTCGAGGAAGTTGGTGTCTAGGTGTTCGCCATCGAGGAAATGAGTGTCTAGGTTTTCGTCGTCGAGGAAGTAGGTGTCTAGGTGTTCGCCGTCGAGGAAATGGGTGTCTAGGTGTCCGCTATTGAAGAAATGGGTGTCTAGGTATTCGTCATCGAAGAAATGGATGTCTAGGTGTTCGCCGTCGAGGAAGTGGGAGTCTAGATGTTCGCCTTTAGATTTACTCGACACGTTTTTGTACGGAAAATGAACGAATCTGGCAATCTGGCAAAAAAATTACCTCGTGAACAGAGTATTATATATATACTTCTATCTCTGCTTCTTCTATCTCGTTCTTACTCAATGTGATGAAAGAAATAATAATCATCTGTCTATAATAGAATGCTGATTAAATTAATATAAATATGAATAGTTTGTGGTAATAATTATTACAGTAATATGAAGAATGAAAGAAATAAAAATGGTTTGCGTATTTACATTTTATTATTATAATGTATGTATAAACGATAAAAATAATTCGTGTAACTGCCAACAATTAAATAAGGTAAGATTTACACCACCAACGTCATTACTTAATCGGCCGTGGAACTGATGACTAATTGCGTTTGCTGTTTGATGAAATTCTTTGTATATGATACATTCCAACCCAAGTTATAATGGCTTTATTCCCCTTCAAAAATTATTACTTGAAAATCATTATATCACAAAATTTACTATTCTATATATGATCGTATACAAACTTACCTTTTTAAAAAAAGGTAAAAAAAGCGCTAAGCGTGTGTGCTTTTCGTAAAGAATCACCATTTGGACCAGTTTCACCAATGCCAATTACTTAATCGGCCGTGAAACTGATGATTAATCACGTTTGCTGTTTAGTAGAACTAATGATA
>NW_017299989.1:8183-8722 GCF_001594075.2 Trachymyrmex cornetzi
TCTATCAAAAAGAGAGATAGAAGTTATCTATGCTCAAATATAGAGATATTACTGATCTGGAGACACGGTAGTGTCTTGGCACTAAGGCAAGGCCAATGTTAGTATATATTTATACGTGTAATATGTTAAATTGTATGTGTATTATAATGTCAATAACACATTATTAAAAATTACTCTTGCTGGGATATTCATGCAGATATTCTCTATGTCCATTTTTATACAATATTAGAATTTTATATTATAATATATAATGTATATATAATGATACACATAAAATTTAATTCTAACCTTGTATATAAAAAGACATTCATGAATACGAATTACAATTACATTTTATGTGTATTATAATGTACACACACAATGACACAATATTATTCTATTATTGCATATAGACATGTTAGTGAATGAATGATATATGCAATATTAAAATTATAGTTGGATACGTTATTGTGTATATGTACATTATAATACATATAAAATATTATAATTCATATTCACTAATAATGTCTTTTTATGTTACAACAATGTTAGAATTATAA
>NW_017299989.1:9879-38507 GCF_001594075.2 Trachymyrmex cornetzi
TTCGATTTTCTCATAAAATCCAGTGTAGCAAACATCCTCTGTGTGCGTACTATAATTTAAGTAATAATACTTTTGCAATCCGTACATCCAATACGGAGAAATCCCACCGAATAGGAATGTGGTAAAACAGGGGGGCTTTAGCATCGCCTTAAGGCAGTGTCCCAAAATTTACTGCCAGTACTGAAAATGTATAGTACATGTGACGTAAACTATAGATTTTCAGTACTGACAGTAAATTTCGAAATAGCCTAAGATATTGCATGTTATACCCAAACAGCCATCTATGTTCTGACAACGTTATAACGATATCACAAACGTATGTTGAATACGTCGTCAAGATATTCGAGACGCGTCTGTGATATACAGAGTATTTCTTCAGAATCTACTATGTCCGCGGTTTCTCATCCCGTAGACTTCGCAGGGAGCTCCTAGTGATACACCGTAGTTATTCTGAGATGTATGAGTACGTCTTCAATACGTCTTCAGTACGTCTCTACATATATCCAATAATAAAGACAAATAAATAAATAAATAATAAATAAATAACAAATAAAGACAATATTAGGTAATGATTGACATGCAATATTGGCTACACATTGGCATTTATTATATAGCCAATATTGTGTAACCACTGACACGCAATATTGGCTACACATTGGCACTTATTATATAATCAATATTGGCATTACATTGGGAAATATTGGCCAATGTATCGCCAATGTAGAACCAATATTGTGTAACGACTGATATGCAATATTGGCTACACATTGGCATCTATTATATAGCCAATATTGACATTGCATTGGGAAATATTGGCCAATGTATCATCAATATAGAGCCAATATTGGATAATGATTGATATGCAATATTGGCTGTACAATGACATTTATTATATAGCCAATATTGTGTAACGACTGATGTGTAAAATTGGCTATACATTGGCATCTATTATATAGCCAATATTGGTATTGTATTGGGAAATATTGACCAATGTATCGCCAATGTAGAGCCAATATTGGATAATGATTGATATGCAATATTGGCTATACATTGACATTTGTTATATAGCCAATATTGGCATTACATTGGGAAATCTCTCCAATGTATCCCCAATATAACCAATATTTAGCCAATCTTAGCCAATGTATAGCCGATGTTCTGTGCTACTAGGGCTACGACGCTATGTTGAGGCCTCACGGCTATTTGTTGCTCGATCTGAAATCAACCACGGACGAGTATCGATTTCGAACGTGTATTTTTCCCGAGGATACGACTCATTACGTTTCCGTTCCACGTAGACGTAGAGCATTTTCCAGCTGATTCGTATAAAAGGTGAGTCCGGGTAATCGTACGTGTCAGTCGTAGATTTTTCTTGCAATGAAGGTGGGTGAAAGAAAGATCGCACAGTGCGATGAAAATCGCCACACATTCGATCGGTAAGAGAAACCTCTGTCTCCTCGCGGCGCTCTATCATTTGAACAAAAATCAATGCACAACCTTCTTACACAGTGCTGACGAAAAACTAATTCGTTGTATCTGTGAATGTGTTTTTAATACACTCAAAGATACCGTCTCGCTCGAACGTTGTGAAAAAAATTGGTTAACCAATTGCAAAACGGTTCTGCGTCGCATCGTTGCAAAACGTGGTAATTGAAAGGATAAAAGAAAGCTGTTGGTGCAAAGAGGCGGTTTTTTATCTTATATTATCGAGCCTATTGTTACTAATTATCGAAGAGACGAAATAGTGAGGATAAAATGTTGTGGAGAGAGCCAAATAAATTTGTTTAATGTTTTAATTTCGACGAAAAATCTCGATAGAATGCATTATCTACGTCAGAATCCGACATCATTAACTGGCAAAAAGTCAAAAGAAATCGCAGTACCGCAAAATTCGGATAACACAGCGAGCACTAATAATACAACGCAAACTCCCGGAACTCATCTAACACGACTCGATGCGGAGATGAGTCGTATTCTTAATTCTGACTGGCCGCACGACGAAAGTGAAAGATGGAAAATGTACAGAGAGGCATTATGGCGATACCTGCGATTTATCCAAGAAACGCGAAGGCAGAAAGACGCACGCAACGAAAACGAAAATGCAGAAGACAACGCTACACGAGACGCCTCCTTTGAAAACGAGACGACGAACGATGACATTTTTCACTGTCTCACGCAATCCAATATACCGCCAGGACATTCCATCAGTAACATCGGTATTATTATCAAAAATTTCGAAATTTCGAGCGAGCATAATCATGCGAAGAATAATCATGCGATGAAAGCATGAAGAAAAAGTGGAAAGCGTACCGAAATCTTATCATAAGCATGCACACTTACTGATGAAACATTTGTTTCGAAAAGCTGTGCCTCATAGAATTAGTTGGGACGAGCATGGAATCGTGACTATAGATGGCAACGTCGCGAAAGATTCGAATATCACTGACTTGATAAATGACGCGATGCGCGAGAGAAAAACTGTGAAAGCAGTAGGTAGAAATCAGTTCGCGCGATTACTCCGTGCGTTGAACGTACCTTCTGCGCTGGTGAGAAATAAAAGATTATTGTCCTCGCACGGTGTTAGTGTAAACAGCGTAAAACTTCGAACGAAATAGAAAAACGTAAAAATTACGAACAAGAAATGGACGAGGAAAGTTCGCTGATTGATTCTTTCTCGCGCGAAAAACTGATACCCCCGCATCTTTACAAACGGGAAAAAATCGGTTATTCGGTTGGAAAAACTAAGATAATATAATACGATGACGTTTGAAAAATTATTCTACGATCCGTTGCATTATGCGGGCTATTCGGCGATGGATAATCTAGCTCGTGCTATTAAACAGAATTTATCACAGGGAGAAGTCGTGCCCTGGCTCGAATCGCAAGACGCTTATACGTTGCACCGAGCATTGCGTAGAAAATTTCTACGATTGCATTACAACGTAACAACCATTGACGATGTGTGGGAAGCAAATTTGATCGAACTCTGAAATCTAAAAAGTTATAATGCCGGTTATTCCTATCTGTAAGTGATTATCGATGTACTAAGTAAATACGTTTGGGTAGAACCGTTACGCGACAAAACGAGTAACTGCGTGATAAAAGCTTTCCAACGCGTACTAGCGAAAAGCGAAGGACGAGTACCCGTATATATACAAACAAGAGTAAAGAATTTGTACCGCAATCAATGTAGACATTTTTTAAAGAAAACGACATTCATTTTCGAGTAAAGCGCAATTCATGGTGGAAATATACAAGGTGAACCATTTCGGTGGATGCGCAGTCGTTCAAAAGTAGTGAGGAGCAATGTAACAATCAGCTCTTACCCAAAATGCAAAATTCAGCATGGGCGACACTGAGTGTTGCTACGTCAGCTGTGTGCTGTCATCGTACGTGTCATATCTTAGAAGTGTCAATAAAGTGTCAATAAAATGTCAATATGCCAAACTGTTTGGTAAAAAATTGTAAGAGTTGCACGAATTATGTGTTTAACAGAATGTTTAAGAATGTAAAGTACTACTCATTCCCTAAGGATCAAGAGTTGCGATTGAAATGGTTGGAGGCATGTCGCAGAGATGTCAATTTTAAAGTTACGCATGGTAATAAATACTATTTCCATTAATTTAAAAAATTACATTGAAATTAAATTGTTTCAACGTAAAAAATAAAATCATATACATTTTTGCTATGTTTTGTTTGTGTTTTAATAAAAATATACGAGTGTGTGTGTGATTAACGTTTGGAAGAGAATTCCCTCGTAGAAAAATACTACTACCATAATTAATAAGAAAGTGGTTTATAACTGAATATTATTCAAAGAAAAGGAGTATAAAACCATGCACAAGATGTATTATGTGATATTTAATAATATATTACAAGGTTTTGATATAAATTTTTAGATGTTTCGGCCAATATTTGGCCATCTTCAGTAAATAAAAAATACTCTCGCATTCGATATAAGAATTATATAAATAAAATTCCGCAGTCATATATAAATTAAATTAAAATTCACGTTCTTTGTCGCATAATTCGTGATCATCCTAACGGTGGTTGATAAGCACGTAGCATTGAATGTGTAGAAAGAGAATTTCCAGATTCTAATATGACCAATATGTGAAAATTATTATCATCGTTTTAATTTCAAAAGATATAATCATTACCTGTTTCTACAGCAATTCGTTGAAACACGTATTACATCGTTGAATCTTTGACGAAGCCAGATGGAAAATCATCGTGATAGCGTCATTTGTTTGTCATATTTTGTTGTGTGTCGGAAATATATATATATATATATATGTGCGACAATTTCGAGAACAATCTAGAATTTATTTAAAGAGAAAGAGAGATCATATCTTTAAAAGAGGCAGATAAATATCAGGCAATCCTTCAGTGTCACTTTGTTTATTTATACTTTTAATTCGACTTTTTATATGTATCATTTCCGGCATCCTCCATTTGTACCAGGTATGTAAATATGAAACGGGAATTTACCAATAGATGGCCATAGCTGTCAATGCAGTTGCCGTCGGACCGCGTCATTGACGCCATTTCCTTGTTCTCACATCTGACAAAGATTTTCAATTCACAACAATACAAATTTCATACAACAGTATAGTTTGTAATAGCGTTGAACATGTCGAATTTTGTGCCTGGAAACTACGATTTGCGGACAGCATTGATTATCTGTTACCATTTGAAGAAGATTTCTGCAGAATAGCATCGAATGCTTGTCGAAGCTTACGGTGAGCATGCTCTTGGTATATCACAGTGCTTTGAGTGGTTTAAAAAATTCAAAAGTGGCGATTTTAACGTGAGAAACGAAGAACGTGGACAACCACCTAAAAAGTTTGAAGGCAGCGAATTGCAAGCATTGTTGGATGAGGATGACGCTCAAACTCAACAACTCGCGGATCAATTAAATGTGACACGAGAAGTCGTTTCCATACGTTTGAAATCCATGGAAAAGATCCAGAAGATGGGAAAATGGGTTCCACATGAACTGAATGAAAGACAGCAGGAAAACCGAAAATCCACTTGCGAAATGCTGCTCGCCAGGTACAAAAGAAAGTCATTTCCCCATCGAATTGCGACTGGCGAAGAAAAGTGGATGTATTTTGAGAATCCTAAGCGTAAAAGATCATGGGTAACTCCATGCGAACCATTGACATCGACTGCAAGGCTAAATCGCTATGGACGGAAGACAATGCTGTGTGTTTGGTGGGATCAGAAAGATGTGATCTATTATTAGCTGCTAAAACCTGGCGAAACCGTTAATACTAATCGCTACCGACAACAAATGATCAATTTGAATCAAGCTTTGCGTGAAAAACGACCAGAATATCAAAAAAGCAACATAGTGATTTTGCTTCATGATAATGCACCATCACACACAGCAAAACTGTTCAAGGAAACGTTTGGTTGGGAAATACTTTCGCATGCGGCTTACTTACCAGACTTGGCTCCGTCTGATTACTACTTATTTGCATCGATGGGACACGCACTTGCTCAGCAGCGCTTCACTTCTTACGAAGATGTACGAAAATGGCTAGATGACTTGTTCGGCTCAAAAGAGCAACAATTTTTTTGGCGTAGCATCCACAAATTGTCAGACAGTTGGGAAAAATGTATAGCTAGCAATGGGTAATACTTCGAATAAAATATTTTTCATCATTTTCATGCAATGTGTATTTTCTATTAAAAAATTCCGGTTACATATTTACATATCTGGTATAATGATTGTTCTGTGTCTAAAATGCTAATGTTATCCCAATCAAATCCATGTTTATTATTAACTTGGTGACGCGAGATAACAGACATTGCATTCGTGGATTTCGTTATGTCTTTATACATATTTCCTTATGTTTTTATATATATCCGAAATGATTTTTCCATCCTGCTTCAATCAATTTTACATCTAAGAAATTTATACCATTCTCATCACCATAATCAACAGTAAATGTAATCCTGTCATGATAAGAATTAAATAATTCCAGAGTAGATTCCACTTTATCATTTTGTATAACCAATATGATGTCATCAAGGTATCGAAAATAAAAAGAAGTATAATATTGTTGCGCCCACGCGACCGTTTTGCGAAGTCGCTCTCATTTACACTCACACGCACTACCGAGCCGCCGAAATAAACAACACGGTCGTAAAAGAACAGAACGTTTATTAGAAAGGAGAACGCTGTTAGGATACAGGATGGAGTAAAATGCAAGAGTACGTCCGAACACGTTGACAGCTCACTTCCCAAATCCGTCTGTCTTGTTTGACAATTGACATTCAGTCGTCCGAGTAACGTGCGACCGATCGATACGGCACGGTCATCAGATCGATACAGCACGGGCGCAGGATCGATACGGCACGGGCGTAACACTGCACCCCCTCTCCTAAATTGTCGACCCGACAATTCTAACTCGAGCGCCAAGCTTCAAAGGATTCTTCGGCTCCCGATCAGTTTCTTGCTCCCTACTGCGCTGCTGCAACCGTTTTTTGGAGCCCTGATTCTCTTGGGACCGAATTCTATCCCTGGAGGCCTCCCGAGTCCTCTTCCCTTCTGAGCAGGACCCCTCTTCAGTTCCACGTCGGAGGGTAGCTAATCCTCCAAAACGCGGAACCCGCTCGGGTATCCCCTCATCTTCATGAAGGAAACCTCAGGATCCTCTTCTCTTGAAGCCTTGCGCTCTTGTTTCTTCGTTTTTCGGAAAGGGGGCGGGGGAAATTTAGCTACGCCGCAGTACCTCTGCCCCCAATCCCCGCCTCGGCATCTGCCCTCCGGCCCGCGGAAAAACCACGGCTCAAAAACCGCGGGCGAGGCGGTCTTCTTAAAAAAAAACTGCCTCTAAATATCAATAACACCGAGGATGTTGCTCCATCCGATGAACCTCTCCAGGCACCGCTATCTCCGCTGAGTTCTACGCCGCGGTTGATATTGCAGCACGTAGCAGTAATCGGTAGACTTTACGCTGACTAATGAGCCCTCGCCGATTGCAGTACCTCCAGAGAAAGTCCACCAAGGTATCCAATATTTCCGTAACTAAAGAAAATTATCACCGCGCGGCTTGCGCTGCAAAATAAACTTTCATTAATAATCTTTACATTAATAATCCTAGTGACACTGGAATAGTGCTCTTTATTTATTATTATTTTTAAGGAATTGGTATCTGTTTATTTACTTTATCCTCATTTCGTTCTACTAAATTCTCATTCAAGATAGATACATCAGAGCCAGTGTCAATTCTAAATGTGCATTGCTTATTATATATTTTCCCTTTTTAAAATAAAAATTCTCTGAATTACATTTAAATCTACACGGAGAAAACTGTATATTAATAGTTAATATATATTCTTTGCTGTAAATGTAAAAATTGTTTGTATTGAGCCCTAATAAATATTTCTTCATAGTTAAGACATGGTATATTGAAAACTATTGATTTATTGCTAAAGCACGTAAAATTACTCATTAATGCATGAATATTAATTTTAAAGCTTGCTTTATTAATAGTTAATATATCTGTTCTCGTCCAGAAATTCAGTATTCTTATAAAAACTTCTTCAGTATTAGCTATAGCAATGGCTATGGTAATGATGAAAACAAGACGATTTTCATGCGAATTTACGTATATCAAACTTAATATACTAATTCTCTTCCTTAATTTATTTTTTTCTTAAGAAGAATTCTTCCTTTGCTTTATTATGAATCAAGTATCATATTTACTTGTAATAAAAAAATTATAGTTATATCTTAACGAAAAAAATAATTTTTTTATTATTACTTTTTATTTTTCCAACTTTCCAATTTATATTTTTACTGGTTCGCATACCTATATTCTGTCTTATTAACTACAATTAATTATTTAAAAACGCATCGCTGACAAGATTTGAACCTAGGTCCCTAGAACGGTAAGCCTAATACATTTACGTAGAGCTAATCGCGTTTGTGACCGAGTCATTGCCAACGGTATACCTCCTACTGTAACTATTCTTAATTTCATGTCTCTGCTGATAGTTTAATATTATTAATATTTGAGGAGATTACGTGCCTAACGAAATAATACGCTGCGAAATAATAATATTTATTGATTCAAAATAATTAAGATAAATTATATTATATGAAAAATATAAATTTTTCTCCAGTATTTCAATGTTTTTGTGAGTGCCTTTTGATTATTAATTATTATATTAATTAGCTATATGCAGCAATAAACGTGCTGCAATGTCTGTACCGCGCGTCGTGATCGGAATCTTCTTTTACAGAATTAGTCTATTCTCTAAATCTGAATCTCAGTGGATAATCACTGATATCAGTGCCAAGTATGCCACTGGTAACCAGTGAATGAAATGTGAGACCCCTAACTAGAAACCCTTTAATCAGAGTCGCGACATGAGAACAGCCAATTTTGATTGGTTCGTCATTTTTCAGCAATTTCCGCCAATATTCGAATGTCAATATTGGCTGCGTTCGGGAACGTCGCTCGGATTCATCATCTGTCCTTATTTAACATTTAATGTTAAACAAGGACGGATGATAAATCCGAGGCATCGGAGGCATCCGAGCGACGTTTCCGAACGTAGCCATTGTAGGAATAGGCGATGTGCGTATCGATACGTTAAAAATCGTTTGCAAACTAATCTATTTTGTAAAGAATCAATTTTTCCAACCAAAACAAGCATAGAATGACAGAAATAGCATTAATAGCATCTCCCTGAACGCACATTTTTTTCCAACATTTGTCGCCCATAATGCTCGATATTCAACATCACGCGGAAATATTTTCATTATGTAGCCTTTGGCTGCAGAATTATTGCAAAATTGGGCTGCACACTCAACCATTTTGCAATAATTTTTAATAATGTTCTAAAAGCGGGGTTGGTAAAAAAAACGTTTTAAACAGTTTAAAACATGCTTAATTGATGTTTTTAATATGTTTTAAATATGTTTTTTTATAGTACTGTTCAAAGCATATTTGAAGCATTAAAAACATATTCAAGAAGAAACATAATATGTTTTTTCTTAAAAAAAACATTAGTCTTTACCAACCCTATCTAAAAGTCGTACTATAGAAAGACATATCTTACGGGATCATGACTCACACAAGAAGGTTAGAAAAAGACACAACATATTCCTCTCTCTTTCTTGTGATTTTGCTGAAACTAGAGACTTTTAATATAAAGAGACCGTAAAAGAGTGTCTCTAACTAGAGTCTCCGTTTCTCGTGTCGCGACTCTGATTAGAGGATCTCTATCCCTAACCTATAACGGCTGCGATTAAAGAACCGCGCTGCACGGACAGTATATTAACCTATCTTCATGGGTACTCTAGAGATATATTAATCTTAGTATAGCATTACATTTATAGAAAATAATATTTTTATTTATATTTAATAACTGAAAGTTTACATTGAACTATATTTATATAAAATATATTTATATAAAATATTACATCGTTAACGACAAACAAAATAATTTATTCAAATGCGTCGACTATACTTATATTAATAATTAATATAAATTTGTTAAGTACAAAGAAATTAGCTTCAATATACACGTAATTTCATAAGAATGGATGATATTTTTAATATACAGTTGCGTTCATTATTATTAAATATCACAAATTTAGATTAACATTTATACATTTCTAGATTAACATTTATACATTTCTGACAAAGAAATCGAGTTCAAATTTATGATAGATTAATAATTATTCCAGGTTTTTTTTCAGTGTATTTATCTTGGAAGAATGTTGAATAGTGACAAGGTTACATTGATTATTAATATAACAAGAACATTGCTTATCATTACAATAAATATTCTTCGGGGTTCTCTCGATTTTAGTCGAACTTACCCCGCAGAACTCGACTACTCCTTGTTTACCGAACCGCCCGGACATTCTGATCGGAAGTGCCCCTCCTTACCGCACTCCCAACATTCCTTCCCTCCATTTCCTTTCTTATAATTGTTTCCTTTTTCAAACTTTGAAAATTTATTTTTAGTAGTTTTTTCTTCCCTTTCTTTGCCAGTTTGTTTTTCTTCCCCCTTATCTTTAATATCAGAAGTACCTTCTTTAAAATTGTGGAAATTTCTCTCTTTTTTTCCAAAATTATAATTATTTTTTTTCTTATACTGAGAACAATTTTCTTGAATTAGTTTAATAGCTTTTGCTCTTTCAATAGCAACTCTAAATGATGTCACCCCCTCCAACTGTAACGCTCATTTAACAAATCTGTCTGATAAAGCGGAGACAAACTGCGCGCACGCGACTTTATCGCGTATTACATCAGAACACTCCGGATATGCTAATTGAGATAATCTTTCTATATCTCAACCGAGAGAAGCAATACTCTCCCCAAATTTCTGTTTACGATTCGTAAATTGAGAGTAATAGTTCTGTAATAATTGCGCCTCGCCGAAACGTAACTCCAATTGTGATTTCAATTCCGAAAAATCTAAATTTTTTTTTCTAAATTTTGTACGCCCTCCAACATCGCTCGCGCTTTTCCTCTCAAGCACGACGCTACACGGCAACCTTCGTTTCCGCTTCCTAGCGATTTGCCCGAGCGATCAAATTAAATTGAGCAAGAAACTCTCTCAGAGGTGCACTTCCGTCAAACGTATCCGGCTTCAATTCAACGTTTGTTTCTCCATGAAACACAGGATTCTACTCGTTCACGCGTATTCACACGATCACCGTCACCCGCAGATAATCGCGTATTATCGTGAAAAGTAACGCACATTTCAACGCGTTCTTGTACGTTCATGCCGCTTCCGTCGGCTGTCAAAACGTGTAACATCGCGATCGCGCGTGTTTGCGGAAAAATCTCTGTTAATGGAAGGACTTATCTGAGAGTTTCCGTTGCACCGTTCCTCCCGTAACCGCTGGATTTCAACGTCGCGTTGTCGCAGCGAGTCCATGCAATGTGACAACGTGCGTTGATATTCCTCACGCATTTGTTGCATCTCGGTGTTGCGTTGACGTGAGAATTCCGTGTATTCCGCTCGCGCGTACCGTTGTTCCTCTCGCAGCTGCTGCACTTCCCGCAATACGGCCTGCAGAGCTACCGTCATAAGCGACACTTCCTGCGACATCCTCACAGTCGACAGCACAGGTGATTGCTCCGTATCAATAACTCTCCTGTTTCGAGCTGTAGATTCCCGCACGGCACGCATCGAATGTTCAAGCGGACGAGCCCCCAAAATGTTACGCCCACGCGATCGTTTTGCGAATTCGCTCTCATTTACACTCACACGCACTACCGAACCGCCGAAATAAACAACACGGTCGTAAAAGAACAGAATGTTTATTAGAAAGGAGAACGCTGTTAGGATACAGGATGGAGCAAAATGCAAGAGTACGTCCGAACACGTTGACAGCTCACTTCCCAAATCCGTCTGTCTTGTTTGACAATTGACATCCAGTCATCCGAGTAACGTGCGACCGATCGATACGGCACGGTCATCAGATCGATACAGTACGGGCGCAGGATCGATACGGCACGGGCGTAACAATATTATTGGTTGTAAGAATTTCACGTTCTAAATCCTGCAAAACTATGTTGGCCAATATAGGAGAAAGTAGAGACCCCATGGGCATACCAAAAATCTATTAAAAAATTTTTTTGTCAAAAGTAAAAATGTGGAGTTAAAAATAATTGAACTCGCTCTTAAAAACTCTTGGATAGGTATCGCAGTCTTATTTCTGATGAAGTTCCATCTTCGTTCTATACTTCTAATAACTAAGTCAATAGGAATGTTCGTATACATTGATACAACGTCAAAAGATATAATGCTAAAATTACTATTAATTGCCAATCCATTGAGTTTATTTGCGACTGCCAAACTGTTTTTAATAAAGCTAAAATTCCTCTTATTTCCATCTTCTATCATGTTTTTAAAAAAATTCGCTAATGGATAAAAGGAACTGTTTATACAGCTAACAATCATTCTTAGGGGGTGTCCTTCTTTATGAATTTTTGGCAGTCCATAACATCTCGGAAGTACTCCGTCCGATACATGCAGTTTTTTATACGTATATTCGTCTGTATAACTCTTTTGTTTCCATTTGGTTAACAAACTACGTATTTCGGTTGTTATTTTGTTAATGGGATCCTTACAGACGACCATATAAGTACTCTGGTCTGCAAGAAGTTCGTTCATTTTGCTTTTATAATTATCCAAATTCATTACTACTGTTGTATTACCTTTATCCGCTCTGATGATTAGAATGTTATCAGGGTTATCAGAGATGAATCGTTTTACCTCCATCACACCTTCACGTAATATATTATTTTCAAAAGTCTTTACTGAGTTAAATTCCATCGATTTTAGGACTGAAATTGAGTTATTCCTAATATTATTACATAACTTGTCGTCTAATTTGAAAAGGTTACATTCAATGTGTTTAATAAATTCAATCGTATCTTCTCTTTATTTAAAATGTTGTTAGGCAAATTGAATTGATGACCTAATTGTAACAAAACCTTAGCTTTATCAGGAACTTCAGTATCACTAAGATTAATTAGCGCCATTGTTCATTTATGTTATTTATAGCAAAATTTGTATTAAATTTATCTGGACTAATATTAATATTTTGTGTAATTTTATGTTCATTAGTGATACTACCTTTGGTTGTTATTTTATTAAACGACGAAGATACGACCTTGGTTTTCTGATTCACCTCAGATTTAGTGGAATATACTATGTTATAATTAATGTTTGTAATTTTCTTTCTTTTCATGTTTACAGGAGCGCTACGCAAATTATTAATTTTGTTGTTAATTCTATCCTGTTCCTTATACCATATCCTATTAAAATTAATTTCTTGTCTACAGAAAAACGCATTGCTTATGTCCATCGGTAAAATTTTTAATAAGAGGAATTTTAGCTTCATTAAAAACAGTTTGGAAGTCGCAAATAAACTCAATGGATTGGCAATTAAAAGTAATTTTAGCAATATATATTTTGACGTTGAATCATGTATACGAACATTCCTATTGACTTAATTATTAGAAGTATAGAACGAAGATGGAATTTCATCAGAAATAAGACTACGATACCTATCCAAGAGTTTTTAAGAGCGATTTCAATTATTTTTAACTCCACATTTTTTACTTTTGACAAAAAAATTTTTAAACAGATTTTTGGTATGCCCATGGAGTCTCCACTTTCTCCTATATTAGCCAACATAGTTTTGCAGGATTTAGAACGTGAAATTCTTACAACCAATGATATTGTTACTTCTTTTTATTTTCGATACGTTGATGACATCGTATTGGCTATACAAAGTGACAAAGTGGAATCTATTCTAGAATTATTTAATTCTTATCATGAAAGGATTACATTTACTGTTGATTATGGTGATGAAAATGGTATAAATTTCTTAGAAGTAAAATTGATGAAGCAGGATAGAAAAATCATTTCGGATATGTATAAAAGACCAACGAACTCAGGGAGATTTTTAAATTTTTATTCCAATCATCCAATGGTGCATAAAAGAGAAGTAATTATTGGACAGTTTGACAGAATTTTAAATTTATCGCATCCGAAATTCCATGATAAAAACATCACTTTATTTCACACTTTTTTAATGAATGGTTATCCCTTAGAATTCATTTTTTCGACGATTATTAGTAGAATTAAAACCTTAGAAAATAGAATTATTTCTAATAATAATAATGACGAGACAGTAAAAAAGTTTTTTATGATACCATATTTATACAATGTATCGGAAAAATTTAAAAAGATATCACATAATTATGGTTTCAATATTGCATATAGACCAATTAACTGACTTAATAGATTCATAAAAACGGGTAAGGATCGCTTATGTAAAGATGACCAGTATGACATCGTTTACAGGATAAGTTATTTGGACTTTGAATCTCCTTATGTTGGCCAAACCAAAAGGAAATTGAAAACAAGAATTAAAGAACATAAGGCTGACATAAGGAAATCCACGGATGCAATGTCTGTTGTCTCGCATCACCAGGTTGATAATAAACATGAATTTGATTGGGATAACATAAGCATTTTAGACACAGAACAATCATTATACAAATAGAGGATATCGGAAATGATACATATAAAAAATCAAATTAAAAGTATAAATAAACAAAGTGATACTGAAGGATTGCCTGATGTTTATCTGCCTCTTTTAAAGATATGATCTCTCTTTCTCTTTAAATAAATTCTAGATTGTTCTCGAAATTGTCGCACATATATATATATATATATATTTCCGACACACAACAAAATATGACAAACAAATGTACACGCTATCACGATGATTTTCCATTTGGCTTTGTCAAAGATTCAATGATGTAATACTTGTTTCAACGAATTGCTGTAAAAACAGGTAATTATTATAACTTTTTAAATTAAAGCGATGATAATAATTTTCACATATTGGTCATATTAGAATCTGGAAATTCTCTTTCTACACATTCAATGCTACGTGCTTATCAACCACTGTTAGGATGATCACGAATTATGCGACAAAGAACGTGAATTTTAATTTAATTTATATATGACTGCGGAATTTTATTTATATAATTCTTATATCGAATGCGAGAGTATTTTTTATTTACTGAAGATGGCTAAATATTGGCCGAAACGTCTAAAAATGTATATCAAAACCTTGTAATATATTATTAAATATCACATAATACATCTTGTGCGTGGTTTTATGCTCCTTTTCTTTAAATAATACTACTACTGTCACTGCTAGTTGTAGTAGTAAATCCGTATTAGTGTCACTACTCATATCAACAGTGACATTACTGTATATACATCAGTAGCACTATAGCAATGATACTAGTAGTACCGATTTTCTATGATGATTAAAAATATATTACTTATATTACTTTCAGAACGAGTATGTGAGCTACACTTTTCTTCCAATTGTATGGAATATCGAATGACTAAACCTCATTCCGCACACATTTCATCGAAAATTATATGTTGCAGATACATACTAGGCAGTACGACGAGTTGCGTGGTAAACTTTGCATGGGCAGACGCGGTTTTATAGACAATGACAGTGACTTTATAACATAAACTTTATAATATAAAGTCACTGTCATTGTATAATGTATAAAGTCACTGTCATTGTCTATTAAACCACGCTTGGCCATGCAAAGTTTGCCGCGCAACCCGTCGTACTGCCTAGTATGTATCTGCAATACCCTGTACATTGTGAAAAGGATCGGTGAAAAGGACCAACAAAGCTGCTCGACTTGCTAAATAAAAAGCAAAAGCTATTACATTCATTTGAGACAACTTGTGATGATAATGCAGGATATTCACAGAAATATGTTTTGTAAGAATAAAAATAAATGTATATTATCTCTATAGGCTATATAGGCTCTGATATAGAAATAACGTCATACAACAGAAGAACAGTTGTAAAATTTATCTTGTAGCTACAAGATAAATGCGTTGGCTAACCAACGCACTATATAATGCACAAGTAATGCTTTGTTTAGTGCGTTTAATTTAGTGCGAAGAGCGCAATAACGAATCATTTTAATATATATTATCTATGTTAAATATAATTGAATTTAAAATAATTCTTTTGCGCAATAAACTGTTAGATCTACATAACTCAATGATAATCAGTAATTAATCGTTGAATTATATTTTCTTGTTATTTATTATTATATATAACTATATGCTTGAAATAATTTAAATTCAATTACATTTAATACATATAATATAATAAAATGACAGGTCATTGCTTTTTGTTGAGTTACATAGATGTAATAAGTTTAGGGGGTCTAAAAAAGCTTTTTTTTTAAATATACAACATTGCATCGTTTATGATAATTATAGCACTGGAATACCGGGAGGATCCCGTTTGCCTACAATCTCGATTGCACATTCATATCAGCTGGTGCCTAGTAATTTTTCACTGCTTTACCCATGAGAATATTTTATTTTTAAATTAGCCAATTAGCGACGCATGTGTGCAACATGCAATGTGTGCAATCGAAGCCTTCCCTGGAATACCAACGTACGCAGAATTGGTTGAATATATTAAGCATAATCCCGAAGGGAACATTATTTCACAAGGTATCGACGAATCTAATAGCAGTTCTGAGCTTTGTAAGGCAAATGCAAATGCACAAAAAAAAATCGTTGAACAGCATCAATTTTGATGAAGAGTATGTGCTTTCTCTGAAATATTAATTCTCCTCTATATATAATAATTCATATTAATATAAATCTTCTCTCTTATGGATATTGACTTTACTTTTTACATTTCAGAAATGAACCAAAGACCAATGTAATTCAAGAAGATGCTGAAATATTAAACAAACATTGAGTTAACACAAAGGATATATGTTATCCAATGAAAATAATAATTGAATTTATTTTTCCGATACGCTTTCACAGACTTTATTGTATAAGGGTTGAATTGTGTCTAATTTTATCTCTATTTGATTAATTTTTTTTATATTTTTCCAATCCAATTGGTATCAATATAGATAATTGTACAAATTATTTTCAATTGTATGTTTCTTTTATTTTAGAGATAGTAACATGCGATTTTTCTTTCGTAATTTTTTAAATATAATGTACAAAAATATATGATTTGTAGGAAACGCCATTCTTATTATTTTTATTTTCTTTATATAACAATTTGTCAAAATTGCGACTTTATTTTTCAGATCTTCGCCGCAATTAAAAATAATAAAAACGATAGAGAAATTGAACTGTTAATCGATTTGGCGAAAGAAAAGGACAAAAACGAACAGCTTATTTGCAAAAATCTTCAACTACAAGCCGAATTAAAAGAAAAATGCGAGATCATTGAGAGCATGCAGAGAAACATGGAAAAAATGAAAGAAAATTTTGCGGCGAAGATTTTGCATACTATTTTCAGGATAAGTAAAGAGGCTTATATCTAAAAAAAATCGAGTAAAGTGGACAGCTGAAGATATATAAGCAGCAATTATTTTTCGGTGCTCGAGCGCAAGAACCTACAACTATTGTCGAACAGTTATGAAAATTCCGCTACATTGTGTTCAAACTTTGCGGAACTGGGTTGTTGAGTTCAATATGAAGCCTGGAATTCTTGAAGAAGTTTTGAAGATAATGGAAAGAAAAAGATTTAACCATTGCAGAAAAAATTGCCATTTTGGTTTTTGACGAGGTCTACGGTAATAGAATCGATAATAGAATCAATTTAGAGCGCAAGGAGCATAAAATTTATGGACCATACAAAACTTGCCAGGTTGCTATGATTCGAGGTTTGTTTCCGAAATGGAAACAACCAATCTATTATGATTTTGAAAAACCTGTGACGAAGAATACTCTATTTAATATCATAAGCGCTTTATGCAACATTGGCTATACCAGGTATGTAAATATGAAACCGGAATTTTTTAATGGAAAATACACGTTTATTGCATGAAAATGATAAAAAATATTTTATTCGAAGTATTGCCCATCGCTAGCTATACATTTTTCCCACCTATCTAACAATTTGTGGATGCCACGCCAAAAAAATTGTTGCTCTTTTGAGCCGAACCAGTCATCTAGCCATTTTCATACATCTTCGTAAGAAGTGAAACGCTGCTGAGCAAGTGCGTGTCCCATCGATGCAAATAAGTAGTAATCAGACGGATCCAAGTCTGGTGAGTAAGCCGCATGCGAAAGTATTTCCCAACCAAACGCCTCAATCGTTTCCTTGACCAGTTTTGCTGTGTGTGATTGTGCATTGAAGCAAAATCACTTTGTGTTGTCTTTTTTGATATTTCGGTCGTTTTTCACGCAAAGCTTGATTCAAATTGATCATTTGTTGTCGGTAGCGTTTAGTATTAACGGTTTCGCCAGGTTTTAGCAGCTCATAATAGATCACACCTTTCTGATCCCACCAAACACAGAACATTTTCTTCCGTACATAGCGATTTGGCCTTGCATGTCGATGTCGATGGTTCGCCTGGAGTTACCCATGATTTTTTACGCTTAGGATTCTCAAAATACATCCACTTTTCTTCGCCAGTCGCAATTCGATGGGGAAATGACTTTCTTTTGTACCTGGCGAACAGCATTTCGCAAGTGGTTTTTCGGTTTTCCTGCTGTCTTTCATTCAGTTCATGTGGAACCCATTTTCCCATCATCTGGATCTTTCCCATGGATTTCAAACGTATGGAGACGGTTTCTCGTGTCATATTCAATTGATCCGCGAGTTGTTTTTGAGTTCGAGCGTCATCCTCATCCAACAATGCTTGCAATTCGCTATCTTCAAACTTTTTCGGTGATTTCCCACGTTCTTCGTTTCTCTCGTCAAAATCGCCACTTTTGAATTTTTTAAACCACTCAAAACACTGTGATTTACCAAGAGCATGCTCACCGTAAGCTTCGACAAGCATTCGATGCGATTCTGCAGCAGTTTTCTTCAAATGGTAACAGAAAATCAATGCTGTCCGCAAATCGTAATTTCCAGGCACAAAATTCGACATGTTCAACGCTATTACAAACTATACTGTTGTATGAAACTTGTATTGTTGTGAGATGAAAATTTTTGTCTGATATCAGAACAAGGAAATGGCGTCAATGACGCGGTCTGACGGCAACTACATTGACAGCTATGGCCATCTGTTGGTAAATTCCGGTTTCATATTTACATACCTGGTATTAAGCACTGTGTTGTTTTTTATCGCTGTCCCGTTCGTTCCTTAAACGATTCTCTGTACTTAATCACGAACCGCCCCCTCTGCCATTTTCGAGGCTGAGCTTCCGGTTGAGAGGGCCGTCGATATTCGCAGTTTAGTAGAATATTGGGTGGAAAATAATCTGATTAATTGTGAGTAAGAGTGGCACGCTCGCTCGTGCCTGACGTCCAGTTATCGGTTTTGAGATCATACTGTGTACCGAAGCGTTCGGACAAGGAGGAAATTTCGGTTTCTTCTAAGATCGGACGTATTCTCAGTTTAAAATTATCGGAAATTGTAGAGTATTAACTGCGAACACGCAACGAAGTGGCGCCACGCTGGTCGTGAGTGCGGTTGCATCAGATACGATAAAGAAACCCAAGATCGGTCAAATTTTGGGTGTTACAAATAATACATTATATATTCTTTTTTTAAATCAATTTATTTCAAATATAATTACGAGCCGATAACATTCAGTTTCAACACAATCATTCTGAAACGCTATAATAATCCCCCCTAAATTATATTAGAAAGAAAGGAAGAAAGAAGGTAAGAAATTTATTGCGAAAAGTATTACCTCAGCCAGGATTCGAACCTAGGACCTTTCAACTTTCCGAGAAAAATGTCTTAGCCAGCTAAACCACTTCGGTAATATTCTTCGCAATAACTGGTATGTATAGAGACAACGCGTTGTATGGCCGCGTGTATACAAACATATTAAGTAACATTATTCCGTAAAACTCCCGAAAACAGAATAATTGTTTTCGTTGATATCTGACAACTTTGTCAGATAATCAACTGCAACTAACTTCTGATTTAAATTGCAGGCAATGATAAAGAATTTTGCAAGCGATTCACGAAGCGGCATTTTTATCGCTCACGAAACTATTGATTTTATAATTTCATAACAAAAATCAACTCTTGACAGAAAAAATCAACGTAGGACTAATCCTTAACTCACTCGATACGCGCTATTTACATGGTAGAGATATTCATGAAAAATCCTAAAGAAGGATGAATCAGTAAAACTTACTAGCTACGCCATTGGTTAATGGATTTTGACAATTTTTCCCATTGGTTTCGTTCCTTTTACACGTAGAGATTTTCTCGAAAAATTTTCAGAGTGGGAGATGATAAAAACTCTGGTTACGAACAACATTCTAACAAACCTTGACAATATAAAATTAACTTCCTTCCTCGCATATAAGCATCACTCACACCATCGCTCGTCTTAGAAAAACCCTTTTCTTTCCTTTTCTTCGGTTATTACTTCGGAAAAGTTTTTGTCACATGTTTTTTCGTACTATGGTATTCTTATTGTCGGAGTAACTCAAATTTAATCTTTCCTATTTTTTCTGTTTTATCAGAAAAATTCTCACATACTATTAGTCTATGACAAACAAAAAATGAACTTTTTCAATGAAGAAAAAACGGAATTTCATTCTTATATCACGTAGCGCTTGATTTTTGTTAGATTTCGTTTGATGTGAGAAAGGAAAAACGTGGACTCACTGAACATAACCCTCGTCATTTAAATTTTTTTCTTGACTTTCGTTATATAACTAAGACTTAATTTTTTATACTATAAAAGAATTTTATGACGGTTGACAAATAACACTAGTTTACAAAAAATTTTGTTTTTCAATTATTTTGGACCGGACTACGTGTCTCTTATAGATTTTTAAATACTGAAAACGATGCCGCAAACAAAAAAATTCTACCACGTCAGATTTCCAAAATAATTGAGGTTTAATACTTAAAAAATTGCTTTTTTGCGATATTTGACATTTTTTAATAAAGAAGGTTAACGTTATCTTGAAATTTCGATCAGGAGTCATGAATGTATTGTTCATCCCCTATAAAATACATTTTTTTTTTATTTCAATACCTTTTTAGCCATGTTATGAACGAATAAAGGTAGGAGCTATTTTGAATATGGTGACTCCGGCAGCGTCATATGTGTATGCGGATTAATTTCTTAGGGTCACATTTTGATAACTGTACCTAATACTTTTATGCACAGAATTATGAGACTGGCACTGGTGTAATAAAAATACATTGTTGCTAAAAAAAAGATAACATTAACCTTCTTTATTAAAAAAATGTCAAATATTGCAAAAAAAACTATTTTTTAAGTGTCAAACTTCAATTATCTTGGAAATCCGACGTGCTGGAATTTTTCCGCTTGCGGCATTGTTTTCAGCACCCAAAAATCTATAAAAGACACGTAGTCTAGTCCAAAGTAATTTTTTGCTGTAAACTAGTGCAATTTTCCTCAAAGACAACGTTTCTCTTTCGTTAGAAAAGAATTTTTTTTTAACATTAGGATTGCTCTTTTGACCGGATAAACTTTTATGTTCATTCTTATTTCCAATCGTGCTAGTGAGAAATATTTCTAAAATTTATTAAAAATAAATTCAACGTTAGGATATTTCCTTTACCTTGACGAATTATTTTCAAATATAATACTTTATATTCAAGTAATCTTGACGATTTATTCGATTTTTTACGAATTCGAGCATATTTGTGACATGAAATATTTCCGTTATCCATTTTCGAGAAAATTCTTTCTGAAAAAGTAACTGCGTTATATAACAGCGCGTGGCAAGATTCTACTAAAAAAATAACAATTTAAACAAATATTATGCGCGCGCAGATTTTCGTTAGTTTTCGAAAAGCACATATAAGCGCAAATCGCTTCACATAGTGTTATGATACTTCAGTCGTGTCTTGTTGCTCGAAAAGTCTACTTCGAAATTAGTCTTCCTAGTTTTCCTTTATTTGAGTGAGAAACATTCATCCAAAGTTTTTGCGAAGCGACATGGCTGAAAGACAAGAAATTGGAAATCACTGTGCCTGATAATCCTCGTGTGATAAACAATATTACCGAACGAAATGAGCAACAATATTTGCTGCTCTCTGCGACGTACTCTCTCAATTCCTCTCATATGAAGAAATTTCACGTGGGATTACAATCAACAAAGGAGGGAACTTTCGAGCCTATCGTCAAATTGACTGGTAATTACGTAGAAGAAATCAGCTTCGATTCGAACGCACGGAAACAATTTCAAGAGAATATGGGATTCATGAGCACATACCTAAACGGAAATGGCAAAATCAAAGTAAATTCTATCTTATTCGCAAACATATTCGTCAGCTTCACCTCCGCCTAGTGCGAAAGCTATACTGGTGACGCGCAAGCAAGATGAAAATTTTCCAAAGGAGGCTTCATCCGCAAGTACGCAAGCAGAACCAGCGTAACCGTCGACGAAGAAAAGAAAATCTTACTCCGTCGCGATTATAATGCAGCAAGCTACATTTTAAGGAATGGAGAGAGTAATCAAATGTGTCAATGCACACGTAAACCAACTGACGTCTATTATCGACAATGTTAATGAGTGTGCCCAATATTTGATTAAGGAGATAGTGTTGCTTCTGACTAATACCTACATCGACAGCGAAATCAAACTCACTTTTCGAGGTAACAAAAAAGACATTGAACGATACGTGAGAACACAAATAAAAAATTTGTCATTTTTGGAAAGATACTTTAATATATTAATTTTAGAAATAATTGAATTAAAATTCAACGAAATTGTTAACGTTTTAATGAATCAAGGATTGTGACCTTTATAATATATTTTTTTATATGATATAATTCATTTATCAATAATTTATTTATTAGTAATAACTCTTTTATCAATGAATAAAATCTTTGTATCTTAAATTCTCGACTATTTCACATTCGTATCTAAATATTCCAACATTTCAGGTTTAAATAATGTAGATTTTTATCATATTTAAATAAAAATATCTCCGGTATAGAGTACAGAAGAAATTTATTCTCTAAAAATGAGTAAATCACCACGCCGATTACTACGAAACGTACCAGCATGAACTTGTTCATTCCTGTTGTACCTCCCCTCTCTCCCTAGTGGAAGCAAGAGTCTCCCGAAAATTCTCGTAAAAGTCCTCGTCATAAATAATAAGAAAACCTTTCACTAAATGTCAGTACGCCGAAGACATTGAGCCGCTGCAGCAAAAAATGACCTACAGAACAAAAATTGTGTGCTATTCATATCCGCTGACCGCACCTTCCCCCTCTCCCCGTAACGAACAAATTTCTCGGTCCAAATTTCCCTCGATTTTCCCATCCACCATTTTATCATATTTATCCTTATCGATACCCCAACCTTCTACAGTCACCTCGTGGATGACTATGGACAGAGCCAATCAGCGTGTGGGCAGCCATGGACCGAGCCAATCAAAATGCGCCATTTAATTACCTCGTTATCCTCACTCTCGCGTCGTCAACCAATCACAGCGCACCATTTTTCCAGACATGCTACGCCCCTGGCGCCGGAGGTGGAGTGATGGGGGTTTGTTTTGACGGTCCATGGCTGATTGGTTCTGTCCATAGCCATATACTTCTGCAATTTCAACGCTTTATCCAGTCTCTATTTTCGCTTCTCGTCAAACTAGCCAACGCACACAAATTAGTAAACACACATTCGCACACATATACTTGTTCACACATATAATATACATAAAAAACGTCAGAAAATCTTTACACATAAAAAAATTTTGCTGCAAAGCACCCAGAAAGAATGTCACTAAGCCAGACTGTCACAAATTCCGGTAGGTGTTCAACGCGCTTCTCCACTCATTTTTCATTTCTTTTTTTAATATCTTTCGTTTATTTGCCGCTTTTATTCGATCGCACCATGAGGACAACGACTGTGGTTCAATGTGGCGAAGTGCTTTAAATAACGATAATTCTCAATCGAATATATGGTCGACGTATAATTGTAGTTTCTTTAAATTAGGAGCTTCTCTTTTTATTCATCAAAGCCTCGATTATTGATAAACACGCGATTTCTGAGGCCGCTGTCCGAGATATAACCAGTGACCATTTTATACTACTTTGCATATATTATATCCTTTTCGTTGCCGTTGTCCTCGATGTCTTTTTGATTTTTAGCTGCTCCTATTCTAGTTCTGCTCCTTTTCATCCTTTTGCTTGCCTATAGGATTCTTCGAATTCTTCTTCTTGTACGCTTCATTATAGAAGTTACGGAAGAGAAAATAGAACATTACAGCGTACATGCCTATCCACCAGACGAAGACCTTCGGGTAATTGCAATCGATGAAAAGTAATTGGAATGCGTGGATCATTACAAGGACGAACTGGATCATTTGCAAAGTGGTCAAATATTTCTTCCACCATAGATATGGCTGTATCAGTGGTCCGAGCGCTGCCAGGAAGTAATACGAATACATTACGATGTGTATAAAGGTATTTAGAAAACCGAAGAAAGTGCCGTGACCACCTGCAATAAATAAAGACTACATTACGATCGGAGAGACAATACTGTTTCCTGCAAATTTTATCACAAATTGAATATATATAATATCTTCTAAAATCTATTCCCAACTAATTAGTAAAAAATATACATATTTAATAAAAAAATACATTTAATGAACGTCAGAAAATGTATAATAAGCATATAAACTAAAAAATAAATGTTCAAAATTTAATAGAATATTAAAATTATTTTAAAAACGTAACAAAAATAGAAAAAATTTTATAAAACGTTTATAATGTTTAAAATATCGTTATTATGTAAGACGTTTTAATTTAATAAAAGTAAATATTTAATGTTAATGACGTTTATTTAACGTTTTTACTATAAAAACTGCTTCGATTAAATATTTTTTTAATATAACTTATCTGCTTGGATAATTTATTTAAAATATTGAGGTGTACTTCCGAAAAGGTGAACCCTCCGATTTTCTTCTCGATTGGTATACTACCGTGTTTTGATGCCCTAATTACGAATATGATTGCGAAAATTATCGACAAGATAATTTTCAAAGTTAAATATTTAAAAACCGATTTTTTTCACATTTTTTCACCCTTTTTGCGTAGAAAGTCGTACGCCTCCTCGCAGGAGGAAGGGGAGTGAGAGTCGCTTCGCGTGGAAAGTCGAAACCCACATGCAACAGTACAATTATAGAAGTCGTGTGCCCCTTAAGCAGGGGGGGGGGGGGGGGGGGGGCTATGGAAAGTATATTTAACCGTAAAAATGACCTTGTCAGCAATTTCCATGATCATATTTGTAATCAGCACACAAAAATATAGTATAGATGAAAATCGTTTTTTAAATATTTAACCTTGAAAATGATCTTGTCGGTAATTTTCATGATCATATTCGTAATTAGGGCATCAAAATACAATAGTATACTGTTACGTCCAAACCCTTGGAAATTTTTACTTGTGATCCTCTCGGAGAGTAGAAGGAGCGGGAACGGTGAGGGTACTTGGAAGGACGGTCAGATTCTTTTCTCGCAGGTACCCGCACGGTGGCGAGTACCGCAAGTCGAACGCACCCCTTTGTGCTCGCTTCGGAATATGAGTCAACGTCCTGTAAGGACGTATTAACACCTGTTTCCTACGAGCGGTGCGATCGTCGGTCTAAATTTTGAGTCAAGGAATCTAATCCTTTTAACTCGGGACTGGACCATGCGCGATCTCTGAAAAGGGCAAGGCTAACGACTACGAGGTCTCAGGGTTTTAAAATAAGAGAATGAGAGAGATGTAAAAATTATTAATATCGTTTATTTAAACTAAACATTACTTATCTATTATTAATATGTAAAGAAAACAATAAGAAATAGAGAAAGATTACGCATAAATAAAATTATTATAAACTAGAATTATCATAAAGATCATTATTACAAATTAAGATCATTATTATGAATTAACTAAAAATGGTTAATACAAACAAAAATATTATTACAATCAAAATATGTTGTTACGAGCCGAAATTATTATTATAACCGAAATTATTATATTATTTCCACTCGAATCGTTGCAACAATTAGATTACAGACAATAAAAGATTCGATTCGCTAGACGCTATTAACATTGTACATATATACCGCCAGAGAATGAACCTTGAGAGTGAGCAATGCTGACTGGTTTTCTTTATTATAGTTCATGTATAGTAGCGGAGATGTATCGGGAAAAATACGTATGGTAAGGGCTTCGGATAACGCTGGAGAAGCAGGTTCTCGAATGGGAGAAGGTGAACGGGAAGGTGGAGACGGTGAACGGAAAGTCGCTACTATAACGAACGGCCGGATTGGTGGCTGCGGTGAATCCGCTGGTGCCGGCGGTGCCGATGGTGGTGTTGTTGGGCGATTCTCGAGATTTCTTAAATTTGCGAGGCGCTGGAATTCTGCGTAAGCGTCATCCAATAATCTTCGCGCTTCTAAATAAAAGCCCGACTTCTAAGCCAACCTCTAAACGGGCGGTTATTCCCTTTTCGTGGCACTTCGTTGTGAATTACGTTATTAAAGGTTCGTGGATAAATAGAAGAACATGGAAGAAAAGACTTACTGTTGCGGTAGGCCTTGATTTTCTGGGTTGGTGTCCTGGTCTTGGAGTAGCTCGCAGACAAACCCGTTCTTGGTGCAATAGGCGAGGTCTTCTATTATGCACTGAACTGACTCTATGTATCTTATTTGAGCGAAATAACTGATGGACTGCGAAAGAATGACGGACTGCTTGAGGAACAGGACCGGACACAGAGTAAGATCAAAAATAAAGAGAGCGAGTCTCGCAGTGTCACGGTTTATATAGAGAGTTTCGGAGGGTGATTCTCTGATGAGACATGTTGAGTGGGAAAAATCGGGGATTTGGGTTGAAGGGATTTTTCTGCTTTTAGTAGGAAATTTGTGTTTCATATTCCTACTGGCGAACTATTTTCAAAATTCACTCCCGCACTGCAAGTTTCAATCCCTTGAAAACTTATTGGTGATACGTCATCACCTTCTCTAGATTTTCAGATCCACGGTCACCCATTGGCGAGTTTAGTTTTCGATTTTCTCTCTGAAGAGAAGGGGTATTTCACTTATCGTCCCTTCCGAACGACCCCATCATGACAATTTGAAAACTCGCATTCCCCCTTTTTTTCTTATTTTCGATTTCTCTTTTATTAGGTACTTGAACGTGCGTTTTCTCGTCTAGACAGTATTTCCTCAGAATTTTATGATCGTCGGCAAAAATTTAAAATCTATTCTTGTCAAGCTATTTCTATTTTACTACTTCCCGTTGTTAACGAAAAAACGCCCTTCAACATGTTACACGCGTTTGGAAATGCGACTTTCTATTTACTCAGGATTCCCGATCTGTTTTTTTTTAGATATTATTTATTGAAACTGAACGAGTTTAAATCGAACATTCTCGACATGGTTTGTAATCTGTCATAAGTTTTATTACCGTGGATCGGGTGATCCTGGATATCTATGTTTTTTGTTATCTTTCCAAAATCGTTGGGAAGGCTTTCAACGACACATTTTCTACATATTGTCACGCTCGCCGATCGATGACCGTTAACTCTCGCAATTTTCTCGCGTCTTGTCTTAATGATCACCCTATTAAGTTATCTCGAAACGAGGAAATCGTGGAGTCCTCCCGGACGTAACAATACCAATCGAGGACAAAATCGGGAGGTTCACCTTTCCCGGAGTACACCCAAATATTGTTTCAGTTTCTCTGATAATAAAAAAATTTGGTAAAAAACGGTTTTTTCTTTCAGCCTTGAAAGTTGTTTACTCGAATGTATTTCCATGAGCATTCGACGATTTCGATACTGTATTATTGTTTTAGAATTTAATACATTCATTCATAAGATTTTTATGTAAAAATAGTCACAAAGGTCAAAATATAGTATAATGACTATAAGTGTCAATAAACTCTACCGTTCACAATTTGAACGATATTTTATACTGTACTTCAATTTCCAATGTTAAATAAGTTTCATATTGTTATTAATATCAATACTTTATTAGAATAATTGTCGCCGTTTTTGCCGTATATGGATTCTAATTGTACAAATTCTAAATTGAAATTAATGAGATAGCGTTCACCGAATTATCAGTAATTAATTTCTAATTTAAAACGAGACAAACTACAGAGAAGTCTATGCATCATTCTTCTATATAAGATCTTCAAGATGCATGATGAGAAATGAGATTATTATATCTCCGGCATGCATTGCGCGCAGACACCGCGCCACAGACGAAGGTTTATTCTTAAGCTAATTTAAAAAAGGCATTATTATTAACTCATTAGCTACTGCAACAATACATTTCTGCTTCAATATAAAATTATAAATTATCACGTCCTGTATCGGAGGACAGGGAGAGATTGTCGCTATCTTCGGTTATCCCGACGAAAAGGAGGGCGCATGGGCTGGAGCTCCTTGGAACGAGTATTTCGCGAGTGGCAGGCAATTGCCGTGTTTGTTTTTCTTTTCGGATCCCTCCGTGATTCTCTCGGAGCTCTATCAGTGGCGCGTCCCTTACGTAATCATACGAAGTGACCAGGTGGCGTCGCCCTCGCCGACGCGAGAGTTTTTCATCCCTTAGAGCTTTCCGAGGAGAACCAGAAAGGGGAGTGAAGGAGCGTGGCGAGTAAAAGAATTCCTAGACTGCGTTCCCCTTATAAAAATTTTTCACCGTTTTAAGGCCTCGTATGAACCGTTTTAAGCCCGTTCTTGCTCGTTTCTTGCACTCGCAAGCACTCCCAGTGTATCATGAAGGAACGATAGTGAGTATACACGAGTACGCAATGAGTATTTTTGAGGAGATTGTCCGTTTTCAATACTCGTTTTTCCGCTCATGAACGACAAACATATACGCGAGTATTTTTGAGTGGATTGTTCGTTTTCAACTGATGAGTGAGAACACGTTAATACGACATTTCTCTTTTACTCGTACTTTTACTTATCATTTATTAATTACCATATCGTATGATTTCAAATAAATTAAAATAGAATTTATATAATAATTCATTATTTATTATTGAATATATACAGGGTGGACCATCTGAAGTGATCCAGTCAAATATCTCGAAAACTAGTAGGGATAGAGAAAAATGTTTCGTATGAAAAGTTTAGGGTTACA
>NW_017299989.1:39937-40422 GCF_001594075.2 Trachymyrmex cornetzi
GTATATTAATAAATTAATAATAATAATGAATCATTGTATGAATTTTATTTTTATTTTGACAATTAATTTATCAATGGTTATATATAACTGTAATATATTCATGCGCGCGCGTGCTTGTATGTGGGCATACACATCAGAGTTCTAGTTTTATCTATCACGTCCCTTAATTATTTTTGGGATTAGGGTAATCACATTAAATATAAAATATATTTAGAAAAAAGTTGTTTAATTTGAAATGATCTTCCTAATCTGCATGCAAAAGTATTAAGATAGACTTGTCAAAATATTAATAGTTTATGAGATTTATTACACTTTATTCAGATATATTAATGTTTCATGAACTATTTTTAACAGTTGCACTTCAATATTTTTATGCACAGAATAATGAATTAAATCAATTAATTAATCATTCAAAATCAAAATATGTAAAATGTTAATGTCTAATGTCTTTTTGAGGTGTGTGTGTGTGTGTGTGTGTGTGTGTG
>NW_017299989.1:40809-50842 GCF_001594075.2 Trachymyrmex cornetzi
TGCCATACAAATTGAAAGAGAGAGACATGGAAAGACGTTTGGTCATCTGCGAGATGCTTCGTCAACGACAACAAAGGAAGGGTTTTCTACATCGTAACGTAACTGGCGATGAAAAATGGATCTACTACGATAACCCTAAACGCTTGAAAGCATGGGTGATGCCAGGTGAACCAGGTCCATTAACACCAAAACGAAATATCCATGCTTCGAAGATTATGTTGTGCATCTGATGGGATCAGAGAGATGTTATATATTATGAGCTGCTCAAACCGTCCGAAACCATCACTGGCGATCGTTATCGACTACAACTGATACGTTTAAATCAAGCTTTGAAAGAAAAATGACCGGAATGGGACAATAGGTACAACAAGCTGATTCTATTACATGACAACGCTAGGCCACACGTTGCAAAACCGGTCAAGATATACTTGGAAGGAGTAAAGTGGGAAATTCTGACCCACCAGCCGTATTAACTGGACACTGCTCCTTCAGATTTCCATTTGTTCCGATTCATGCAGTGGGCCCTTTCTGGAGAACGTTTCAATTCTTATGAAGATATCAAAAAATGGCTTGATGAATGGATCGCTTCAAAAGAAACAGATTTTTTCATTCGAGGAATACGTTTATTACCTGAAAAATGGGAGAAAGTTGTCGCTTCCGAAGGAGCATACTTTGAATAAACTTACTTATATAGATTTGTTTAAATAAACACATGTTTTTCTTTTCAAAAAGGGCGGAAACTTATTCCCATACCCAATAACATTACATATATGTATATAACTCATACACAATGTATTAAATATAATTACACTGTTAGAAATGTTCTTAAATTTCATTACATTTTAAGTTACACAATTTGAAATTAATTTCATGACATTATATCAAATTTAATGTATTTATAATTCAAAAGTATATTTGTGTACATATACATAAAATTTAATGTATTTTTCATGAAAATTTATTAAATTTAATGTACTTTTAATATGTACATGTTCATTACACATTTTAGTAACTACTCTAACTTAATTTTCAATTAAATCATTCATTACTTTTAATTTCATTCATAACCACAAGCTTCATTTACATGTAAAGGAAGCTTCTAGTTACATTTCTAATAGTGTACTATATAATAATTATAATCTTTCATATAAGAGGTACATAAGTAAGCGAATATCGATATAGGATTGTGGCTCAGTGGAAAAGTGGCAGCCTCGTACAGCAGACTTGGAGACCAGGTCTCGGTTCGAATCTCGACAGGAGCGGAGCTGATTTTCTCGTGCTATCGGTTATGCCTTACGACGAGTAATTTCGAGTGGTGAAAACGTGCAATGTGAGTGACGAGTGCTAAATGAGTATTTTGCACTCGTATAAGTTTTTTCACTCAAATTTACGTTTTTATCACTCAAAAATACTCGTAATGTATACGTTTTTACCACTCAGATATACTCGTGTCCTACATGAGTGCAATCCGTTTTAACCACTCATTTTTACGAAAAGATCCTGTTTGCGATCTAAAAACGGAGTCATACTCACTGAGTAAAATGCATGTTTTCACCACTCAAATTAACCGTTCGCGCGAGCTAAAAACGGGCTAAAAACTGTGAAAAATTTTTATAAGGGTCATTTAACAATTTTTACTTTCAATTTGGCGTCTTCGGGGACCGGTAGCTGGATTACCCTGAGGGGACCACGGGGACGCATCCTTTGATCGGCGGCTTCTGAGCGGGAGGGGGCACCGACGCGGTGGGTTCCGCGGATAGCGGCCCTGGCTCGGTGGGGCCAGGAGACGGTCCTAAGACGCTCGCGTCGAATTCCCCGTACGCGTGTAGGGTCTGAATGAGCCGCCGTAGTTGTATTTCCCAACCTCCACGTCTTGATCGCGGCATCTGCGGGGTTAGGCATGATAATGAGAGGTTGTCAAGTATTGAAGGGAGAAGAACAACAAAAAAAAAGGTTTTTAATAATTCCCGGGGGCCAGGAAAATTGATTCTCCTTAGATGGGGAGGGCGTAGTCCCTGCTCGAGGGAGGCACGGGAGTACAGTGACAGGAGGAGTATGCACTCGGAAACTTCAAACGCTGGGGGTGGGCACCCAATTGGACACGGCTCAATTGGACACGAGCCACTCACAGCACTTGAGACTACAAAGCTCCTAAGCACCGGTCGCTGTGATTGGTGGTGTCCAATCGAGCCGTGTCCAATCGAGCCGTGGTCAATCGGGATCACCCCAGCGCTAGAAAGGGGGGGATGAAGAAGGGAGGAACTAGGTGCGCTCGGAAATCTAGCACCCTATGGTGCGAGAAGGGGAGGGAGAGAACGCTCGAATTTGGAGCGCGCTATCCTCGAAGCAAGGAGGCTGTGAAGGGCAGGCTCTGATTTTAGAGCGCCCAAAGCGGAAGAAGGGAGACGGAGGGCACTCTGCGGAGAGCGTAAGGTTCCTGTGGTCAAATACGTGCCCGGACGCGAAAATAGGTAGCGCGCTGGCAGCACGACGACTTCTTTTCCTCAGGAAAAGCTTCACTCTATTATGACTGAATTTACGAGTTACAATGACCTTTATTAATATCGTTACAATAACCTTAGAAAACAACTTTAAATGAACAAAACAAGTCTATAATAACAGAGTGGCTTTCTCAGTAACCAATACGCGTGAGTGAATTTTAACACGCAAAATATATACGACAAAACTTTAATATAACAATTAATTCATACGTCTTTTATTAGCTCGGTACAACAATGATTCTTGAAAACGAACTATATTAATACGCGGAACTTTTGTAGCTTGACGAACTTATTATGCGGCTGGATGATTTAATGAACGCGTGAAATTTACGCTGCGCAAGGAACGACCAAGCGAATCATAAGATCACAATATTCACGATATGTTTTCACTGTCTAAGAATCATCTTAGAAATTATCACTATCATTCACTGCCTGAAGGGCAATTCAATTGTCGATTTATAAATACTCGAGTCTCGGTTAAGAGGATATTCCGAATACTTATTCCTCGCGTAGTCGTAGGACTTAGCTGTGCGCGAGTCACGGTGAAAATTTATAAGTATCGCGTAATCGTGGAACTTAGCCGTGCGCGAGAATGTGTATGAAATATATGTTGTGTATGAAATATTGATCAGAATGATCGACCTGCGGTCCTTGCGCCGTCGGTTTATATACCCCCGAGGGATGACGTCTCGCGGTAAAAGAGGAAATTTCGAGACATTATTCCAGAATATTATGTTGATTCTATTATGCCAAAATCTTGCTTGTTATTAATGATTTCGTAATTTCAAACATACGAGTCGGCTCCTTGTATTTTCTTCTATGGATTGATGTCCTTGCAGTAATCGAAATGCGTGTGCAACTATTCGTTGCAGAACTCGTGGTTTTTATGCGCGCGTTTTCTTGTATCTCGCTGTGTAGAATGGCTCGTGAGTTATAATATTCCGCGCTAGTAATTTAACGAGTATGTTTAAACGAGGACGTTTTTTGCCTTTTATTATTCGCGCTTAGTCTGTCGTTAGCGTTTTGCGAATAAAATAAATTACTTATAGGTGCTCCTCTTAGGGTGATTGTGCATGGTAATCGTCTTAATTAATCGGCGCTTTCCTTAATGAGGGAGGAAGCTTTTTCTTCCTTCATTGATATGCATATATTTACATGTTGAAATCTGATTGTCATGATAATTTCACTTTTGATGATGCCTTTAAGAAATTTTCTTAGCGGCGTAAAGCTCAAGCGCAAGGCGCGTGGACGCCGTGGTGGGAAAGAGAGACCGCGCGCGAACGCGATCGACGGTAGCGCCATAGTATATGCGATCTATCGCTATAGTGACGTCTGTCTGCCAGCGGATTTCTGCCAGGCGGACGTTACAAAAGACAAAAAAATATTAAATAACAAGTCGAAATAAAAAAGGTATAAAACATTTATTTGTAAAAGTACCGATTAGGGGACTTCCCCCCCAATGACCTAGACCCTGACATATGTTGTCAAGATCATGACCCTGAGTAACCTTTCGTTAAAAAGTTATGACTTTCAGTCCCCTCTCCCCCTGCGAAGGGACGCTCGACTCTCACACTTCCTCTCCCCTGTTTTAGGGGCGCACGACTCTCACCTTCGACTCTCACCCCTCCTCAGAGTCGGAGGTGAGAGTCGTGAGCCCCTGAAGCAGGGGGGAGGGGGGTGAAAGTCGAAGGTGAGTCATGCGCCCCTGAAGCAGGGGCAAGGGGAGGGGGGTGAGAGTCGAAGGTAAGAGTCGTGTGCTCCGGGGTGATCCCGATTGATCACGGCTCGATTGGACACCATCAATCACAGCGACCGGTGCTTAGGAGCTTTGTAGTCTCAAATGCTGTGAATGGCTCGTGTCCAACTGGGTGCCACCCATGTGCTCCTGAAGGAGGGGGAGAGGGGGGTGAGAGTCGAAGGTGAGAGTTGTGCGCATATACATATATGTATATATGCATATATGTATATATGTATATATGCATATATTTCAAAAATATATGTATATATTATTTTGCCGAATTCTTATTTAAAAGAATATATAATTTTAACGAAAGAATTGATACCTTTTTTGAAATTATGAGTATAATGTATCCATTAGATGCTTTAAATATTGAATATAACTGTATCGAAGTAAAACGCCATTTTTGAAACTTTGATTATTAATAACTTTTTCATGGAGGGCGAGCGACGGCTAAAACCTGTTGAAGGTTATTCAGGGTCATGACCTTTACAACATATGTCAAGGTCAAGGTCATTGGAGGGGAGTCCCCTAATCGGTACTTTTAACAAACATTTTAATAATAAATATTAAAAAAACTTATTTCTATATTCTTTCTATGTATTTAACATGAATTCTATGTTTTTCATGAATTTTACGTCATTTGGTTAAAAATATTATTTGTTTTACCATAAAAAGTTTGTTTTTTACTTGATACTTTTCTTCTAAAGTTCTTAAAAATACCTGTTTTGTTACATTTCTAGGAATTAGTAGATAATTTATGTTTAAAGAATGTGTAATTATTTAAACCGCGTTTTTATGCGAGACAATTTAATAGATTATCAAAAATACATATATTTAACTTTAACAGGTACATGTATATGTAAGTATATTAACTTGGGTGGCACCCAGTTGGACACGGCTCAATTGGACACGAGCCACTCACAGCGCTTGAGACTTCAAAGCTCCTAAGCACCGGTCGATGTGATTGGTGTCCAATCGAGCCGTGATCAATCGGGATCACCCCTATTAACTTTAATACGTATATTTAATACGTGTATTTAATGTTTTTATCACAAAAAAATGTTTTGATTTTTTTAAATGTGAACTGTCTTGGATTGCTAAATCGTTGGAAAAAGCCTAAGGCTATATGCATATTAAATGTTACTATCAAAGGAAATGAAAATTGCATATTTCAAAAGAACTATCTGGTAAAAAATTTAGCATGCATGAATCAGTGATGCGAATTCCGGGCCGCTTGCATCACGGTTACTAGCATGAAGAGGGCATAAGAAAGTACATATATTACGATAAGTTCATATCCGTGTACACTTGCGCATGCGTTATGTGTCCGTGTATGCTCTCTTCATGCTAGTAACCGTGCTGCAAGTGGCCCGGAATTCGCATCACTGGCATGAATATGTATAAACATGCATAAATGTATAAATGTTCATAAACATACATAATTTTATATGAAAAATGTCCATACATTTTCATACACCCTTTCTTCTTTGGTGAAATTACTTTTTAGTGTAATAAAAATAATAATAGTGAAAACATTAAAAATAATTAAAAGGGTACTATTCGTTCTGAATTCCTTTCTCCCTTGTTCCGACCATATCCATCTTTTTCTTTTTTTACTGCCTTTCCTTCCATTCTCCTCTCCAGATCGTATATCTTTTATCTCTACCACCACCGGAAAGTGATCCGAGTCCATTCTACTTTCCACCTCCATTTTCTCTATTCCTTCCCATACTTCCTCATCTCCTATTATATAATCTATCACTGTTCTTCTCCTTGCCCCCATGTAGGTCCAATCCCCTCTCTCATCTCCCTTGTCATTTCCATTAAAAATAAACCATCCTCCTTCTTCCAGCCTATACACCAACCATCTTTCCCCCTTATTGATCTTCCCTCTTCTCTTGATTTCCTACCCCTCCATTCCTCGCTTTCTTCCTCTCTTTCCTGTCTTTCCCCTAAATCTCCTGTCCTTGTATTAAAATCCCCCCCCCCCATTGTCGTTCTTATTCCTTCCTCTCTGTTTTCCATCCATCCTCTTACTCTCTCCCATTTTTTCTCCAGATCTTTGTTTACATGCATTCCCACTATCCTCCATCTGTCTATTCCGATCTTTATCTTTCTCTCCAGAACTCCTTCCACTTCGCGTTCCTCTCCCCCTTGTATTTCAATTCCTTTCCTTATCAATCCTCCCATTGCTCTACCCTTATTATTCCTTTTCTATGCCCATTGCGTTTCCCAAATATATCCTCTCGGCAACCTTTCCTTAATTTTCTCCCATCCCTTCTTCTCTATCCACGTTTCCATCATGACAACAATATCCCAATCTGTTAACCCCATCCAAAAATCTCTATCCTTATTCCCTAACCCTGCTACATTTCAAAACGCTACTTTGCAATCTCTTCTCCCTTCTCTTCTACTCTCCACTTCCTCTCCATCCCTCTCCCTCTCCCCTCTCACCTCTCTCTTTTCTTTCCATTCTCTTGTGCTACCGATCTTTAACTTCTCCCCCTTTTTCTCATCCCTCTCTCCTATTTCTCTCCTTTTCCCTTCCTCTCTCCCTTCTGAAAATCCCTTTCCTCCCCTTTCCTATTTCTTAATATCTCTTCCTCCTCACCACTTCCATACTCACCACTCTTCATTTATCCTTATCTTCTTACATCCTGCCCATACTCTCTCTCCTTTCTCTTCCTTCTCTTTCGCCATATCCTTAATTTTGTCCATTACCCTTCTCTACTTCCACGTTAGATCGTCCATTATCCAAATCTTCTCTCCTTTTAAACCCTTTTTTCTTTCCATTATTCTTTTTTATATTCCATTATCCTCTTCTAATTCTAACTTAACCAACACCATCTCCCGCCTTCCCTCTTTCCCCTTTCCGACCTTTCTTATTTCTTCAATCTTTACCTCTGCCCGTACCTTATTAACCCTTCTATTTTAATTTCTAATTCCTCCTCCTCCCCCTAAATCCCTTTACTATAATATTTCTCCTTCTTTCCTGTCTTTCCTTAAATTCCCACGCTTTCTCCATTGCTCTTACTCTTTTTTTCATCCCCCTCTCTCCCCTCACATCCCCTCCCATCCCCTCCCTCTACCTTCCCTAAGCCTGTATTCCCCCTCTCTCCTCTAGTATCTTTACTCTCTCCTCTATCGCCTCTATTTTTCTCCCCCCTTCCCTATCCATCTCTCTCCTCTCCCATTTTTCCTCTAATATTTCAATTCTTTTCCTCATTCTCTCATACTCTCCTCTCCACTCTTCCTCTCTCACCCTTATGTCTTTTAATTCCTTCCTAATTTCCCCCAGCTTATCCTCCATCCCACCTCTCCCTCATCTCCTCCCTCCATTCTTTCAATTTATCAGAAATACGCCCCTCTTCTCCCGCTACATTCTTTATGGGCGATCTCCCTGTCTTCCTACTTTTCCCAAATATCTGCTTCTCATCCACCTTTCCCCCCTCTTTCATCTCACCCCTCCCATTACTCTTCCTTTTCCCGTCCCCGCCACTCACACCCCCCAATCACCCTCTATACCCCATCATACCTTCTTTCTCATCACCACTTCTCCAATCACTCATACTGGACGCCATCTCTCCTTCTTATCTCCCTTCTCTATGTTTCTTCCGTACTTTGTGCCTCCCCTTACGGAAAAATACTATTAAGAATCAATAGTTACTATTGGTATTCCAGTAGTTACTACTGAGACTCCAGTAGTTATTACTGAGACTCCAGTAGTTACTATTGAGGCTCCAATAGTTACTATTATGACTCCAATAGTTTGAACTTCGGAGAACCTGAAAGTAATTATTATAAAAAGAAAATTTTTTAATAACATTGTTCCTATTAAATATTATTGTAATGCTGGACGAGATTCAAACAATGTTTCAAGAGAGACCGATGATGAAGTTGAGCGGATTGACTCTCACTTTTCTTTTCATAATTTCAATAACACGTCTAGACAAAATAATTTAATTAAAATAGATATTGATGCGAAAAAATTCGAAACAGCTAGTGACAACTCGTCATTGAATAATTTAAAAGACGGTTGGTTTGTCAATTTGGCTTCAATTTCTGTTCCTAAAGAAGTACAATGTTTATTACAGTTAGGGGGGAATTTTTCATTACCCTCTATTAATAATAAGTTTTCATTGTTTGAATGCATCAAAGGCATTGAAAGTAACTTAAGGAAGTATAGCACTGAACAAATGACTATGATTAGAAACATTACATTACCGATCCTCAAAAAACTATCATCTTTCTCTTTTGAAAAAACTGAAGTTAATACGAAGATCATTCAGTTGTTTAAGGCCACTAAAGATTTTCTAAGGCAAAATCCGAATGTCATCTTAACAAAAGCCGACAAAGGAAATATCACAGTGGCATTAAATAAGAATGATTACAGAGATAAAGTCTTGCAGATGCTTGAAGACAAGGAAACCTACGTAAAATTAAAGAAAGATCCGATTAATAAACTGACTAACGATATCAGGGATTTGTTAATGAGATGGAAAAAGAAAAATTTCATTAATGATTTATTGTATAAAAAATTATCTTGTAGCGAAGGTGTTCTCCCGAGAGTGTATGCTTTACCGAAAATACATAAATCAAATTGTCCGTTCAGACTAATAGTGGCATCTATAGATAGTCCGTTATATTCCTTGGCAACTTTCATACATAACGTCATCTCTAACAATGTACCTAAATCGACGTATAATATTGACAACAGCTTTCAATTAGTGAAAAGACTGAAGGGGACGCGTTTTGGAACTGAACATAGTTTAATTTCATTAGATGTAGTGTCCTTGTTCACCAATGTACCTGCCGAGTTGGCTATCGAAAGTATTGATAAGAGGTGGAACTTCATGAAAGATAAGATCAATATTTCAAGAGATGAGTTTATGTTGGGTGTTCGGTTGATACTCAATTCAACTTATTTTAGTTTCGATGGTCAATTTTTTAAACAAAATTTTGGTACCCCTATGGGGTCACCTCTTTCTCCAATTTTGGCCGACTTGGTAATGAGGGATTTGGAGGCAAGGGCACTTGAAACTTTGGGTTTTCAACCTTTATTTTATTTTCGTTACGTTGACGATATCGTTATGGCTGTTCCAAGGAATCTGGTTGATTTTACACTTGAGACTTTTAATTCATTACATGACAGATTAAAATTTACCTTAGAATTTGGTGACGACAAAATAAATTTTTTGGATATTACTATTATTAATAATAACAATGTAATGGAATTTGACTGGTACCATAAGCCTACATATTCGGGAAGATACCTTAATTTTCTATCGACACACCCACTTTCACAAAAAAGAGGCATAATAACAAGTTTGACAGATAGAGCGTTTTTACTATCGGATCCGAAATATCACCAGAAAAATTTGGAACATATTGTTGGTACTTTGTTAAATAATGACTATCCTATTGACTTAATTTTCAATACTATTAATACACGTTTAAAAATTCTATTTCATAAAGGTACGATACAACAGAAAGAATCAATTGACGAAATAAGCAGGGATTTTACTTCATGGTTCGTACTGCCTTATGTTCCAAAAATTTCAGACGAGTTTAAAAGAATCAGTAAAACGTTTAATACTAAATTAGCCTATACTAGCTTAAATAAATTAAATAGTTTGATCAAAGGGCATAAAGACATTCTCCCAAAAGAGAAAAGAAAAAATGTGGTTTATAAAATTTCATGTAAATCGTGCGAGGCATCTTACGTCGGACAAACGAAAAGAAAACTAAAAACTAGATTAGCTGAGCACCGCAATCACATTAACCGGAACAG
>NW_017299989.1:51469-53388 GCF_001594075.2 Trachymyrmex cornetzi
ATTATTATAATAACGCCAGATTCAAGGAAAAATTGATACATAAATAAAGTAAGTAAAGTAAATAAAAATCATTATTTGCATCATTATAAAATCACTGTAAGTTATATTTTAATTATTTATTTATGAAATTAATTCCAAATTTGATCAAATGCGAATAATATTGCACCATAAAACGTTAATTAGAATATATTTTTCCTTATAAACATTTATCATCTTGGTATCGTTTCCCTCATTCCATCATGCGTTGTGTATCTCTTGATAACAAATGTTATAATGAAAAATATAATCTAATTAATGTTTTATGATACAATACTATTCGTGTTTGTAACTACTGACAACAGTAACTATTGAACAACAGTAACTATTGGCCAACAGTAACTATTGGCCAACAGTAACTATTGGCCAACAGTACTAACTATTAGCCAAATTACTATTGGCCATTTTACTATTTATTAATAGTTTTTTTCCGTAAGGGTCTGCTCTCTTCTTACTCGCTCACCCCTCTACCTACTGCGTATTCCCAGCCCCACGCGCGTGTTTTATTCCCAATGTTTCCTCTCTATATTAACACTCACTCTCAGCCTTCCTTCACGTTCCCTCACTCTCGCCGTTCCCTTCTCCTTCCCCCTCCTTTACGGAAAAAAACTATTAATAAATAGTAAAATGGCCAATAGTAATTTGGCTAAAAGTTAGTACTGTTGGCCAATAATTACTGTTGGCCAATAGTTACTGTTGGTCAATAGTTACTGTGGGCCAATAGTTACTGTTGTCAGTAGCGTCACGTCGTATGTAACGCTAGGCGAATTTTAGGAATTCTCGGTTCGATCCAGAGAACTCCAAATATTGATTCAGCTATCGTTGGTAAGGTGAATCAGATCCAGAATTCAACTATTTTTTCGTGGGACGTTGCCGTTAGATTAAGTGAGTTAAAATCCCAAAATCCGTAGCCTGAGGGTAGATTGTCAATGTCTGCTGAAGGAAATCCCGATTGGTCGATACTTTACTCGATAAGGAAGGGGATCTTCGATAGAACAGTCGTTGAATTATAGTAATAACTTGAGATTCGATAATATAACTTCTTTATTGTAAAGTAATACACTGTGATGTGACAAACCGAAAACTTCAATTGACTGACGCGAAGACTGAGAGTTGAACTAAAAAACTGATCACCCAAGAATCTCTCTCTGAACTCCGTATGAAAAAAAGGCCGTTTCTGCGGTGAGGGTGGCTGCTTTTATATTGTTACGAACAATGGGAAGTGACTCATAAGCGTTATTGTCTTGGAGGGGTCGTCTTCATGACCTTATATGGCAATGTTAAAATCGGATGATCGGTCGAATAGTGGGGGAGGCGCAAGCTTCACTCCTTATTTGGTAATGTTCGCAAGCTGATACAGTAGGTCATTTCTATTTATAGACATAATTAGTGTTGCGTGATTTTCTAGGTAAGCTGTGGTGAATCATGATTTCGTATTGTTATGCCCGTCCGTGCGTCTCGTTCGTCCGCGACAATCGTCTCGCGGAATCCGCACTCCCGAATCGCCGAAATAATGTACTCGAGAGTAAAAAGGGTAACTAGATGTTTATTCAGTTACAGTGCACTAATAAAATACAAATCAGCCCAATACCTCGTTTATATCTTGCGTAGAGAGAAACACGTCCATACGTGACGAAAACTCTCCTCGAAATCGTTTAATAACAACAATCGCCAAGCGACGCGCTCTTCATTCCTCAGGAACGTGTAACGGGCGACGATACAACTCGGGCATAACATTGCCCTCCCTCTTATAAATTATCGTCCCGACAATTCTTGAAGAAAAAGAAACGCTCAGGCTCTTTGAAGAAGAAATTCCGGGCTCCCCACCAGCTTCCTGCTCCTTCACTGTGCTGCTGCCACAGTTTTTTTTTCCGGAGCACTGG
>NW_017299989.1:55507-63111 GCF_001594075.2 Trachymyrmex cornetzi
TTGAAGCATCCATGTCAAGAATAAATTCTTTCTCCATTTTAGGAAAAGCCAATATTGGTGGAGACGAAAGAGTCCTTTTTAAATCGTCAAATGATTCTTGATGCTTTTGCTCCCAAACAAATTTAGACTGGTTTTCCGTTAACGCATATAACGGTTTTGCTAGAGAAGAAAAATCCTTAACAAATTTACGATAATATGAGCAAAATCCTAGAAAACTTCTCAAATGTTTTCTATTTTGTGGAACTAGCCACTCCCTTACTACCGCTATTTTATCTGGATCTGTTGAAACACCTCCTGCCGAAATCACATGACCTAAATATTTTATTTTCTTGCTGAAGAAAACACATTTTTTGGGATTTACCCTTAAATCCACCTCTCTAAGGCGAAGGAAAATCTTTCTTAAATTCAATAACATCTCCTCAACACTTCTTCCGAAAATAATTACATCATCTAGATATACTAAGCAGATCTTAAAAAGGAATTCCTTTAATATTTGTTCCATCACGCGCTCAAACGTTGCCGGAGCATTACATAAGCCAAAAGGCATAACTGTGAATTGCCACAAACCGTTACCAACTGAAAAGGCCGTTTTCTCTTTGTCCTGCGGACGAATTCTTATTTGCCAATACCCACTTTTCAAATCTAGAGTAGTAAACCATATGTTACCTTGATAACTGGTCAAGGATATCATCTATTCGAGGAAGAGGATATGAATCTTTTACAGTTACAGCATTCACCTTTCGATAATACACACAAAATCGTGTTGTCCCATCCTTCTTTTTAACCAGAACCACTGGCGAGGACCATGGACTATTCGATTCCTCAATCACACCTTGATCCTTCATTTCCTTTATAATTTGATTTACTTCCTCTCTCTTTTGTATGGGAACTCGACGAGGCACCTGCTTAATAGGGAGAGAATCTTTGATATTAATAACATGTTCCCCCAATTTACAATTTCCCGCAACAATATCGTTTGAAAACACATCGTGAAACTCATCCAGGAAACTGACAAAACGCTCCTTTTCAGAATTGCTCAAAAATTGGCAACCTTCTCTGAAAAGTGCAGTCATATCCGGAGGAATATTCACGATGGTATTACACTTTATACGAGAACATCTTAAATCGTTGGCCATTTCAGTTGGATTCAGAAAAATCGGATCGAAAATATTTTGCAAATTGAATAATCTAAGACAATTAACTCCAAGAATACAATCATCGTCTATTTGTGCAACAAGCATCGGAACTTCCAGAGTGTATTTCGCAAGACGAATCTTTATAATCGCTCCATATTTAAACAAAACTTGCTCCCCCGTGGGATATTTAATGTTACAATTAACTTCAATTTTTTCTAAACCGTCATGATCGACAAAATCTTCTTTTATTACAGAAATATCGGAGCCCATGTCTACTTTAAAAATGCAGGGTTTGCCATTTGCTTCACCCTTATAATAAAATTCTCTCAAATTACAATTAATACTATTTATCCTGAAAGAAAATTTATTAACATTTAAAACATTTGAATCAATAATATAAGGACACAGAGCATAGTTATAACCATTATTTTTATTTTCAATTTCATTAGTCCTGTAAGAATAATTGTTAGTATCAACACAATCATTATTATTTATATATCGATTAACAAATTCGCAATCTTCTTTCGGGGTATTTTTCCTTTCAGCCGAACCGACCCCGACGAGCTCGACTAACTCGAGTTTCCCGCCCCTGTCCTGCCAGGGCACTCAGAACGGAAGTGGCCTTCCTTGCCACATTCCCAGCATTCCTTTTTGCTTTTGATTTTAATTCCGTTCTTATTTTTAAAGAATTTCCCATTTTTGTCGATCTTATTACTCTTTTCTTTATTAATCTCCTGTTGCTCGTCTTTCTTTTCGTTAAAATCTTTCCTTTTATTATTCTCAGAATAGAAATTATTTCCCCCTTTATTTCCAAAAGAAGTTCCTTGAATAAGCTGGATCGTTTTCGCTCTTTCTATGGCTAATCTAAGAGACGCGGCCCCTTCCATCTGTAATGCCCTCCTTACATAGCCATCGGACAGGGTGGAAACAAATTGCGCACAAGCGATTTTATCGCGCATCAAATCAGAGCACTCTGGGTACGCCAATCGGGCTAACCTCTCAATATCGGAACTGAAAGCCGCGATGTTCTCCCCGAATTTCTGTTTTCGATTCGTAAACTGTGTGTAATAATTTTGTAGCGAATGTGCCTCTCCGAAACGTAATTCTAATTTTGCCTTTAATTCTGAATATTCCAGATTCTCTAAATTTTGTATATTCTCTAATACCGCACGAGCTTTCCCTCTCAAGCACGAAACTAAAACAGCTGTTTTTGTTTTGTTTCCCCAATGATTCGCGTACGCGATTAAGTCGAATTGAGCGAAGAATTCTCGGAGAGGAGCACTGCCGTCAAAAGTATCAGGCTTTAATTTGTATACCGTGTCTACGTAACGCGAAGCATGCGACTCAGTGTGCTCCCGTTCCCCCGCGATCGTCGTTTCCGTATGACGCGAAGCACACGATTCAACGCGACGCGACTCGACGCACTTCCATGCCTCCGCGACATTCTCGGCACAACCATGGTGTAAGGAAACAAGGTGTAGCGCGGCGCATGAGGCTGGTCAGGTGATACGGGGCTAACCAATGAGAGAATTTTGCCAAAATGTGGTTGAAACGCGGTTGATTTGAAAATGAGAGAAAACGTAAATATTAAACTGATTATATATATACAGAAAATAATGTATAAAAAACGATTGTAATTGCTTTATGATTCGCTTGCTGTAGGAATAGAATGAAAACAATATTTGTTAAATGCATTACTTATGATTTAACATAAAAGAAATATATGGTGATAATGTCGCATAAAATATTGGCAAGATTTAATTTATAAGATTTGTACTTTTTATTAAAAATGAAAAATAGACATATAAGCCATATAACGTAAGAATGCAGTAAATGATGAAATTATAAGGATTAAATACCTGGGTTTAAGTGGCTTAAAAATTTGAAATACTAAGTTCGAATGTTCAAATTCATGTAAAGTTATTTTTAAGCAATTAGTAAATAAAATTAATAAATAAAAAATTTCTAATTAAAAAATATATGTTTTGAATAATGTATTTATTTAATTCTTTAAAATAATAACCAGTTATTAAGAAACCAAAAATAAGAAATGAATTTTTGTCAAATGTCTGATATTTATTGAAAACTACAAGAAACGTTAAATTAACCCTTTAACGTCAAAATTGCTGTTCTCCAGCTCGGTTAACCTTCGACAAAATAATGCCGCAGTTGATGGAAACGACAAAATATATTTCTGGACATCCATATCCGGGTATTTTCGATGGTGCTCTTTCGATTGGTGACGTTTAAAAAAAGAAAAAATTAATTTACCGATTATTTTCGGGATTGAAGTGAAAAAAAGCAAACTTTCTCGTCAATTTATTTTGTAATTCAATATTTTCACCTTGAAATACCTTGAATTTTTCCAAGTAAATGCAAAAAAATTTTCTGTACTCCATTTTTGAGCACACCACTATAACGGTATTGTACTCTTCCCTACCTACTGTGCGGAAGGGCGAAGTTTTGAAAATGTCCATTTTCACACAAACACGCACGAACACACACACACCTGTAGGGCGACATTTCCTTTACGCATTAATTTTTCCAATCTACGCACGAAAAATAATTGCAGAAAATTTATTGAAAGATTATTATAAATAGGGAAAGGATATTAATAACAGGTTCATTTTATAATAAAAAATAAAACATGTATTTGCAGTGTATAGAAATATTTTCTTGTAACGTATTTTAAAACAATTAAACTTCCTAATGTACAATGTGTTTCATTTTTTTTTGTGATTTTCTAGTACACGCGTCCATTATTGATTTGTTAATATTTCTCAACCTAAAGTAGGTCCTTGTACGCACTAAACACGTTACTACTTCACGGGGAAGTTTACAATCACTTTTCTTAAAAACGATATTAGTAACTTTATCAAAAATGCCATCTCCCGAGCTAAATGTGTTGCCATGAAAATTACAAAATTCAATGTCCATTATTTTTGCAATTTTCAAAAGTTCATCGCTGGGATACATCAAATTCCCTTTTGATATAAAATGCAACCAATCCTGATTATGTGGTAAACTTTGCGAAGTACGTGTTCCTAAGTAATTATATTTTGATCTGAACCTATACGCGACATAGCCTGCGACGTACAACAGTCCTTGCTGCTCTATAACCTTGCATGCAGTTTTTTTTTCGAAGATTTCTAACAACGATATCTCTTCTACTGACGCTTTATACGAAGACGTATCTAATACTGGAAGAATAACACAGGCGATGAACAGAAATAATCGTTTGAACGATTTATACGTACCATAATCATAGCATTAATAAACGCTGAAAACTATTAAGTGAGTGCTACAACCAATTACTTAAAATACAATTTAAAACGCTCAATTTAAAACACTCACGTATACCTGTTACTTCATGTATTTCGTGTTCCGGTTCGTCTTCATTTGTATTATCTACCACTTCGTCATATCTTTCATCAATGTCATCAATACTCTCTTCGACTGTCATGAAGAGATTCTTTTCAGCTTCCAAAATTTCATTCTCGCATTTCGTAGGATCATCCAGGTCATCAGCCGAGCATCGTAAGTCACTTAAATCAACTAGTGGTATCGAAGTTTCGTCACCCTCAGTGTTGGCTTTATTACAAATAATATGTCCTGAGTGTTTTCCAAGTATGTACCATCTTAGTCGATTTTTGAACTTTACGGGTGAAGGATGGCTATGGGTTCCTCCCATAGCTCTTATATATGAAAAAAAATTTTCCAAAATATCTTGATTTAGTCTTCGTGTAATTAAGTACTTTATTTCAAAATCTTTGGAAGAAAAGGTCTCTTTCACGTAATTTAATAATCCTTTTAGTGACTGGTTACATAATAGAATTCCCTTTTGAAACTGCAAGAGAGATGACCGCTTGCCAACACGCATTTCAGATATTAAATCGGTCATGTTATCTAATATTTTATTTTGTTCGTCTATATTAACTCCATAACCTCTTACGCCAGTGTGAGAACCGTACTTCATGTGACTGTTAAATACGTCGAACCACTCATTGAAACATCCGAGAACGTATGACATTTCACTCCAATTTGGAGATTTCAGAAATCCTTGGGAACCACACCACTCAATAGCTTTTGAATTGAGACGCGAAAAAATTTGAGCTGCTAGTTTAACGTTTTGCCTTTTTGGTCCTTGAACATCTAACTGCGTTCTGGTTAAAGTGTAGGCAACTTTTTTAAGTCATTTTGGTTTAATGCTAATAATTCCTCCAAACAATCCGTATTAATAAATTGGCCTTGAACACGAAATCCACTGTCGAACAGATTATTTCTTGCTAATTTTATTAAATGTGGCATGTCTGCAAAGAAGAACACTTTCAAATGTGAATCAGAAGGATGCTCTATGAAACATTTCAATTCGATGCGCCTTTTCTTCGGATGCTTGGCTGAATTCGGTGCATCTACGCCAATGTGGAGCTCGTTCCATAAGGCCATATTCGCCGGTCCCATGTCGTTCGTTACAGCTACGACAATGTAATGAATGTCATACAATTCTTTTATAATCGAACATAGAATGTCTTTCGTCATTGCATTATCGAAATTATAAAATATCGGCTGCTTCCAATTCTTGAATAGTCCTCGTGCCATAACGACTTGGCATGCTTTATGCGGCCCATACACCTTCTGTTCCCTTCTATCCAAGTCCAACTTTTTGGAAATACTGATCTCATCAAAAGTGAGAACTGTTATTTTATCAATGTCGGTAAGATCGGATCCCTTTGCCTTCATTATTTCCAGAACTTCTTCTAGAATCCCAGGTTTTATCGTGAAAGTAGAACACCATTTGCGAAGTGTCGATTCACAAGGTAATGGGTAATTTTTCTGTTCACGAAAATATTGATACGCTCTGGCACTTAATGATCGAAGAGCGATTGCCGAAGTAATATCTTCGGGGCACCATCTTGTATTAGTGTTCGACTTCAGTCTTTTTATCTGTCCAGGAGTAAATACTTTTTTAAGCAAATCTTCAGCAATTGATATTCTATTTTCACAATCAGCTCTCATTATTTCCAATGCTTCACTTTTTTTTGCCAACTCTTTTTCCAATTTATCCATTTTTCTCCGCATGTTTTCACTTTCTTGCTTAAAACGTTGATGCAGGTCTTCACACACTTTTAAAGATATAACATCATTTTTGTTTCCTGTTGAATCTTTCGAGCTTTCCCTGAAAGTAAATTAAATCCTGCATAAAAAGGAATTGTAATAAACTGTAATTTCATTATGTACATAATAAAATATGAGATACGTAGGGACAGTGTCTGCGTGTGCGTGTGTGTGTGTGAATGTGTTTCAAATAATTTTCTTGTCTTACATCGTAGACAGACATAAAACTAGCACTGAGTGCAGAATTACCAAAATTTCTTAACGAGACTAAGTATAATATCGAAATTGCATACGCGTAATGACTTTCATTACTCATTTCAGATCTATGGTTGGTTGAAAACATATTTTCATGAAATATACATTATTGGCTTATAAAATCTTGTACAAAATTTGATTACTGTATTCATTCGAAAATGCTTTTAGATGATTTCAGGTGTCGCTAAAGGAAATTTCATGAAAATAGGTTTTCAACCGAGCATATATATGAAATCAGTAATGAAAGTCTTTATGCGAAGGCAATTTTGATATAATTAGTCTTGTTAAGAAATTTTTTTAATTTTCAACTCCGTACTACTTTTTTGTCTCGGTAGGATTGAAGACAAAAAAAATTTAAATGTTATAACATCAACATCGTTTTAAAAAATCCTGGCAACATTTTTAAAGGAATTGACATATTTCAATTTTTTGGCAATTTTAATCCTTTTAAATAACTTTTAATGTTAAGTGTACAATTTAAAATACGCAATGCAGTACCTTTCTTCTCTTCTATTTTCGTCTGTCGTAAGATCCAAACCTACTTCTGTCGTTTCATTAGTTACTTCGTTTCTCTTCTGATTCACATACGCATTTTTATCCTTCAGCTAAGTCATAACTGTTTCTTTTTCTTTATAACTCTTAACAAGATCAGCATATGTTGGTACGAAAGTGTTGATTCTATATAATGCAATCTAAATTATTACATCAAATCTACTCGACATTCTCTTAAGCTATGTTACACATTACCAATATATCACATACATACTTTTTATTTTTTTTCCTCGGATGTAGAACCACCCTCTCTTTTCTATTGCAATGCAGATTCAGTGTCGGTATTGACCCTTTTTTTAATCTTTTCATTTTCTTTCTCGTCTTTACTCCTTTTCTTCCTTCAGTTAAATGTATTTCGAATGAACATTCAGTAAAATGTTTTTCACATACTCTAGCTAAAATTCACAAAAATACTAATTCAATTGCAGATCCCAATTTTATAGATGTATGATATGTATAATAATTAGGTTACATTTTTTGAGGTTAGTTTTTGTATTGCCTGCGAAACGTATAGCAAGGCGCTTGCTTTGTTGTATTATTCATCGA
>NW_017299989.1:63406-64668 GCF_001594075.2 Trachymyrmex cornetzi
GGCACAACTATCACTCAGCCGCGCGCGACCACAATCACCCGCGTCTGCGACAATGTTTCTATTAATAGGAGGACTTAGCTGTTTGATGGTGTGCAGCTCCTCTCGCAGCAATTTAATCTCTGCGTCTCGCTGTCTTGTTGACTCCGCGTACTCGTCCCTCGTGCGCCGCTGCTTCTCACGTAGTTGCCGCACCTCTCTAAGAACTACTTGAAGGGCCAGTGACGTCGGAGTTGTCCCCTGCAGAGCAGCCCGCGGACTCGTCGTCTCCGGCGTCCGGTCAGTTGCCATGACCGACGCTTCCTCCATCTGTACAAGTTGAGCTCCGCTCCTTGTAGCGATCGGTGACCGGTACATAACACAGCACTTCACTATCCCGGAGGGGCCCCCAAAATGTTATGCCCGTCCGTACGTCTCGTTCGTCCGCGACAATCGTCTCGCGGAATCCACACTCCCGAATCACCGAAATAATGTACTCGAGAGTAAAAAGGGTAACTAGATGTTTATTCAGTTACAGTGCACTAATAAAATACAAATCAGCCCAATAGCTCGTTTATATCTTGCGTAGAGAGAAACACATCCGTACGTGACGAAAACTCTCCTCGAAATCGTTTAACAACAACACCGCGCTCGTGACCAAGCGACACGCTCTTCATTCCTCAGAAACGTGTAACGGGCGACGATACAACTCGGGCATAACAGTATGTAGCTAACTTATTCTACTATCGCTTCATATGAGAATGATATTTATATGAAAATTGAAAAGAATATAATTATCGTCATTAGGGTTAATAATTTAGTGATTTACAGGAATTAGAGGTGCTTTACATCTGAGTAGCTGCTGCCTGATCCATTGTACATAATGATTGATAAAGAGTAGCACGTCTAATTGTCGAATAAATATCTTTCTTGTTGCTTACAATATTATAGTGTATTGCGGTGGATCGATATTACATTGTAGTGATGGGAATGATGGGATTTCGATTTACTTTAGGTTCAGAATTTTAAAGGAATAAAAGAATATTATAATATTTCATAGCGATGTCTTAGGGTTTGTGTAATTATCGTATTGAATTCGTCGCAGGATTGAAAGCGGTAGGATTATGGTTGAGTAAGAATGAGAATAAGAATCTAAGTTTAAATGTTTTAATAATAGAATGTAACGCCCTATTACGGTTGGAGCTGGATCTTCGTTGCTTTAAATAATTCAATCTTGAATTACTAATATATACTATATATGTACTTGCATATATACCATATTGTAG